>NC_133900.1:83445560-83745560 GCF_964199755.1 Larus michahellis | reverse complement strand
TAATGAGGATGTCAAAAAAACCTGGAACTAACACTAGTCCCTTCAGTGCTACTCGGCAGCTCCCCCACCACTTGACACATTGCTGTGTATCATTATCCCTTGTTAATGGCCCTTCAGTCACTTTTCAGTCCATATGACAGTGTCCCTGTCCAAAAGACTTTTAATTAATTTTGAGAGAGGGAATTTGACAGCTAATATGAAAGGATTTTCTTTTTTTTTTTTTTTTTTTAGTGCCTGAGACAGGAATCACGCAAAAATAGATTATAAGATCTATTTTCCTTTTTTTATACGAAAATTAAAATTCTATCATCAACAACAAACCCATCTCTCTTTTTCCTGACAAGTTCTTGCTGCTCATTCCTTATGATTCCATTATCTTCTAGCTATTCAATGGACATTTTGCTCCTGATATTTATTTCCTTGCTTCATTCAAGCTGAAATTTAAGCCTGTGATCTGATAGGTTCAGGATTATTCATAATTCTACTACTTGTTTGCTTTTTTGCTAATATTTCAGGAACTCGCAAGCTCTCTCTGAACCTGACAGCAAAATAATTATCAATATCAGGCATTTTTTTGCCCTATTGTCTCTCCTCAAAATTCATGCCTGCTACAATCAAATTGCCTGTTATGATATTTCCAAGGTTCCCCTTACTGTTCCCCTTGTCAGTAACTTTGTGTATGAGTTGCTTTGAAATTGCGCAGCTTCTTTTCCTTCTTTCTTAATTGAAAAAAAAATAAATAAAATAATCCATCTATAATTTGCGTCACAAATTTTCCTCCATCTATGTATTCAGAACCCTTATTAGGAGGGATGGTGGGGGGTGCCTTCTCCCAGTCGTTTTTGATTGCTTCCTCTATAACCAGTGTTTTTAAGCAGATATCTTAGCACTTACAATTCCCCGGGAGTATAGATTCATAGATTATACAGCTACAAGGGACCATTATGATCATCTACTCTGACCTTCTGCACAGTACATAACAGCAGTGGTGAGGAGCACCTTCAAACCACCTGCTGGGAAAGCAAAATGATACGTAAAATGTTTAGAGTAAAAATGTGCTCATTCATCTCTGTTCTATTCAGATTCTCCCATTATACTCATCACGGCAACACCTCCTGCAAGATTCAAGGGAATGTCTGGTGATACATGCCCCTCTCTGGATGAGCTTAGCGGGGGCCATGGTTTAATAGAACACTGCACCTATGCCCCTAGCTGTTAAAAAAGAAAAAACAAACACAAAAACCTACAAAAACCACGGTGAGCTTACAGGAACATTTATAAAGATTAGGAAAACACTTCACCCTGGGGATCAAGAGGCTAAAGAGTTCTTTCTTTTCTCCCCAGCATAGCAATCGTGTAGGAGGTTGTGTTCCGTTTAAATGACGAGTACACACTGAGCTCCGTCAAATACGTACAAAATTCCCCAGTTCTTTTAGGATAAGCAATTATCAGCTAACAACAGTTAGAGATGGGAATGATGAAAGATCCAATTAAATTACCGATGCACCGCAAGATCTCACATCAGATCCTAAATTATATTTCCACTGGCAGTTTGGGTGCTGGCTGTGGTGGTATGCCATAAAACCAGCACATTATGTCCTGATAACAGCGCCATAAAAGAGATTCACTACTACTCTTACCCTCACTATTCACCAGAGTACATTTGTGGCAACCTTCCAACACGACTGCAAACTTTTCTGCTTCTTTGCCAGTTTATGATGTTCATTTCAGGATTTTGAAAAATCATTGTTGTATAAATATATAAACTACTAACAGATATATGGCGTCTACAGCTAGCTGCTTCTTCGTTGGTATTTGTATGGGCAATCCAGCAATTTACACTGATTGTGTTTTATTCCGTCTGTCTTAGCATCTAAAACCTAGCAAATAACCATCTGAAAGTTTAAAAAAAAGCAAACCAAAAACCTTGCTGTACATACTGCACTGCATTCTCATACACTACTTGGGAAAGCAAGGGAAAAATAGAGAATATCCGCATCTTGGCATCTTTTTTCATGACTTGTTACAGTCAAAAGGAAGTTTTTGAATGATAATCAGGGCTGGAGCACAGTTTGCTGTGAAGTGTTTTTTATTGCTCTTTCAGAAAAAAAGTTGTATCCTCAGTATCCCCAAAGCATAGACTTCCAAAGCTTTGAGGGAATATCCAGGGACCTAGCTGCCTCCCAAAAGAGCTTGACTGCACTTCTCACTGCATTTTTTGATTCAGTTAGGGACTTGTCACTTGTCTCAGTACACCTTAGAATATGTCTTCCAACAATGCTGCCTAAATTTATAAACTTAAAAATGGCAAAAATACACATATCAAGACAATTATCTATAGGCCTATAGCATACTTATATAATAAAATTTAAAAAGTGGTTTCTTAAGTATCTATAGATAGTCCTTGACGTGTTACGTACTTTGTGGAGAACTTACATTCAATAAGACCACTATTCATCCACCTGGTTTTATTATATGCCAGAGATGTATAGCATCTCTACAAGAGTATTAAAAATTATTTTAAAAATAAAATCCCAAATAATTTCAAATCTAAAAAATGAGACTGGTTGTGTTATGGTGATCTTGGATGAATACAAAGGGAATAAATACCAATATAAAAAAGATTGAGACTGTATACTTGTTTTCCTCTTTTTGTATCTTCCACACTTAATGAAAACGTGAAACTGAATGAATCATGTAACTGTCAGCTTGAAGATTACCTCTTGTCTATAGTTGAGGATTAGAATACTAATTTTAGGATTAGAATGCACCAGATAGTGTTTTTGCCAAACTCTGTCTAGGGATGACTTAGCCACAGGTTGGAGAGTAAGTACGAGCAAACCAAAACAGATGACCAAAAAACCCCAAACATTAGAACCTGAAATGTAAGAAGGTTTGCATATATGCGTGCTGAGAAATCCAGTGATTAAAACAAATTACATCTCCATTCTCAAGGATGCCTCTCTGTCCTGAGTAAATATGGAGTAAACCGCAGTGAGAGGAAAATCTCGCAGTACCTTTTAGTTGGAACAGCATCAGAATAATTGCAACAGCATTTAAATGCGCTTGGAACCAAAAACATTCCAAGCCCTGAAAATAACCAATAAAAAATGGAGCAGGAACAGTGGGAGCTTGTGGGGAAAAAGTGAAGTTAGAAGAGGAATCACATTTCTTTTTCACACTGCTGAAGAGTGTGTGCACCCAGAAGCCTGTCTGAAATTTGTGTCTGTAATATTTTGGCAAATACAAGATACTATCGCTCCGTGTCAACCTCTCCACGTTTAAGAGTAGGCAAATGCTTCAGATTAAATTCCAATGAATATGAGAAACTGTAATTACTGGCAGTCATAGTCAACATCGCTTCATGCTTAGCATGAAGATTTATATGTGTCTAGACATGGGCTTCCAATCCTGACAGCAGCATCTGATCTTGTCTTCTTGAACTGGATTTTACTCTGGATTTATAGAGCTATAACCAAGGACAGAAAAGGATTCAAAATCTCACATGGAAACAGATGAGTTTTAACTTGAAGTCCTGTGATAAGAGATCTTATTAAAATAACCTTAGCTTTATCAAAATGCTTATTAGATAAAAAAGGCATTATAATGGGAACGAGCAGGCTAGTTGCCAAGAACCAATTAATAAAACACAGCGTATATTACCAGTGGACTGAACTGAATCACAGTAGTGATAAAAAAATCAGTTAAAATGTTCCATGATCAAGATATTTATGCTTCTTTCTCTAAACTGGAAAGGAAAAAAAAAATAAAATTGATGAAACGACACTTTTCCAGTCACATGTATTGACAAAATAAATAGTAGGAGTGGGAGTGGGATGGCATTGCAAGGAAATAAGAAAGTAAATTGTAATCCCTTGAGCAGAAACACTCATTTCCTAGCTTGCAGTCCTTATTCGTGAAGGGAACACTAACATAGCACTTGCATTGATCAGAACCTGGAAATGAAAAGGGAAACCATAGTTGATCTTTGTCTAGGGCAAATGGTCTTAGCAACCTAGAGTTTAGGAAGCTATTGTGTGTAGGGCTGCAATGCTATTTTAACACTATGGGGTTTTTATGGGTTTTTTTTAAGTCTGACTCATGGCTGTTCTGATCTAGCGTTGGTGATAGTTGTGGTTTAAGTAAGAGGTTGAGCTTGATGATCTCCAGTCATCTGGAGCAGCAGTTCTACGATTCTGTGTCAAACTGCAGCATCTGACTTTCTTATGGTTTCTTACATTATATAAATAGATATAACATGAGTGTTTTAGAATACAAAAGGTAGTAAAAAAGCTATATTGCTTTCTTCATACTAAGTAGGGTGGAGGTCAGCATCATCTTCAAAAGGCAGCTTTCCATGGGATTTTACTTCTTGTCACACTTTAGACTCTCAACAAACAACACAGCCCTAACTATGCATTGCTTTCCACTTAGGTAGATGCCCAGATTCATGTAAAATCCCTTTGACTTAGGCAGACTCCACCCATCTACGATCAGAGCAATTTTTAAATTTCTGGATCCCTGGGAATTCTCTCGGTACATTTGAGAGACAGGATGGTCATGTTGCAGTGCGCACAGCAGCATCCGCCGAGCATCGCTGAACCAGCCAGTGGGGAGTGTGTGCAATACACCCGGCCTCCTGCTCCACGTGTGGGCTACATCTTCACCTTCCCAGCAACTGCTTTTCCAGATGCCTCACGGCCATAGGAAAATGGTTTGGAAAAGAAAGGAAATGCCCTATTTCATGGTTTTCGTTATGGACGTGGAGATGACCCATAGGACACAGAAAAGCTCACGTTATGCAGGATGATGGTGACACCCGCAGTGACAGGTGGATCTTTGGAGACTTTTCAAACAGGGTTCTTCTGACCTTTGCCTGGTGGGCTGAAGCCTCACTGTAGGGCTGCCCATACAGCAACAGGGAGGACTAAGGGTTTGATGAGGATATTAGCATGACTCTAAGCCTCGCACCCCTGGAAGTATTTAAGAGACATGTAGACGTGGTGCTAAGAGACGTGGTTTAGTGGTAACTTGGCAGTGCTAGGTTGATGGTTGGACTCCATGATCTTAAAGATCTCTTCCAACCAAAACAGTTTCATGATTCTATAATTAATTCACAGTATTTTCACACACTGAGCCAAGAAAATAAAGTCCTTAAATTTTTCTTGGAGAAAAGAACAGCTAAAGAAGGACTTCAGGAGGCAAGACGAGCAGTTACAGATTCGTGATTGTTAGGCATTCGGGACAAAACAAGAAGTTAGAACTAAAAATATTTTCTAGGTCAGCTTTTGGGATATCTAAATGACACTGGAGATGGCAGAGCAGCACAGGATTAAGAGAGACCAAAGGACAATTAAAGCTGTTCTGGCTTCCCCATCTCCGGACTGCAGGTCCTGCCTCTAACCGCCGGTATCCCAAATATTTATCTCAAATGCAAGTGTTTAGAAACACGAAGCTGAAAGGTGAGTTCTGACATAGCCATAAAGAGGATGCACATATGTATATGTCTTACGGTACAGACTATGCAACACGACTCAATAATCACCGCACAATCATATTAGTCCCTCCGTTTTCATTTCTCTGTGGTCACACATCTTCCACGCAGAAGTCTGTGCTAGGGGCATTCAGTTTTATTTCTCCATTTGCTGTACACATTTTTCAGCTGTAGTTTAGACTTTGATGTCTTAAAAGTGTGTCCTTTTGCCTTATTTCTCCCACCTTCATCTCTATTGCATCTAGCTTCATCAACCCAGTGTAAAAAGGAAGGAAAACGTGCCAAATGCGGCACATTTGATATCTGAAGTGTACCTATTGACCTTTGGCTGGGCTGGATATTTTAATCCCACACTCGAAAATTACCCTTCAAAAGACTTGAATTCAAATTGCCAACATGATATGTCATCTTCTAATCTGATGTGACTGGAATGATAACGTTTGCTTTGATGTGCAATGTAATCCGGTGTGACTGATCAGATGCAACCTGCCATAACACTGCAAAGGGCAATGCATCATGCTCGGAAATTAAAAGCATCCTATTTTCTGGAAGTCGTAGTGAAAGGAATCTACCTGAATTTTACATATTATGTTTGGGTTTTTTTAACCCAACAGTGACAACTGCCTTAGCTAAATTATTATTTTTCATTGTCTCTTTCATTGTCATGGGTCTGACGCTAGTTATTCCTATTGCATGTGCGCTTTGGCTATTTTTCTGTCAAGAAATAGGCAAATTTCAAAACACTGCAGAATGTCTAATGATTGGATTTAAATTGAGTTAGAACATTTTGCTTGGAAAGAATGCAGTTTGCAGTGTTTAAATGCACTGTCTCTAGCTGCTTGCAATAGTTGCTTCCCTTATCCATGCAGAAAATACTTCTTTGTGGTCTGAGATGCAGCTCCGGGTGCAGGGAACGCAGCACTCAGCTGCACCAGAAATCAGCATCTGTTTGTCTTTTCTCTCCCGATTTTCCAGGTTAGAGCACTTTTGGGGAAGATTTTACAGAATCCAGTGTCTCCCCATGCAATTTCATAAGTTACTCACAATCTGCAAGGCAAGTTACACCCACACGATCAGTGGAAACTCTTTCTAGTCCTCTGAAAAGGACAGAAAACTTTAAATATAAAATTATAAATTCACCTATCTCTCCATTGAGGGATAGGTAAAAGTATATGAGATGATCACCTGGGTGAAGTAGGTGGAGCAAAACAAAATGGCATCATCTTACTCTTCAGCAAGACAGTCATAAGCGGTGACACATATGTTTTTTTGCATAATTGCGTAAAATCCTGTTGGAATATTAACAGTTTCCTGTAACAACAGATTTACATGAAAGATCTAATGACATACAGAAGAGTAATATTCAGTGTTGCTCAGGACGCATTCGGCAGGCCAGGACATTGAACAGTGGGAAGCAATACTGTGTAGGCATGGTGGGAAGGATGGGATATGCTGATACATCCAGTGATGTTTCTCCACGGAGGTGAGCAACTGACAGACGAAGGATATTTCTTTCTCTAACCCATGGACATTTCATATCAGCCCGGTTCTTGTTTTCTTTTACTTAAGTCAAACAAGCTAACAAACATGGTTTCGTCTTTCTGAGTAGGAAAGAAATGTAGACAATCTGAAATAGAAAATGGCGAGTTTTAAAAACAGATGGTAATTGGAGACTTCTATTTTTATTATGAACTCAAATATTTAAACCTAATTCTTTGCTTTCCGACCAAAGAGCCCTAGAAGGACTTGCCAGTAGTTTTCCCAGGTCCAGTTTGCTTCTGCTCCGTTGGCGTTAGAAATGTGGGAAGGGGAAGGTAGGTGCTGTGTGAACACAATGTTCCTGTTCTTGCAGAGGCAACAAGATGTTTAAAAGCATTTAAAAGACTACTTTGGCTTCTACTGCAAGAGGAATTGCAACAGTATTTTCTCATGAGGGTGGGATGCAAAAAAAGTAGTGAAAATTATGGAGAAAATAATTTTATGGTTTAAAGATTTTCTTTAAATCCCTGAATTAAACCAATAACATATATATTTTTTTAAAAAAGGAAGAAAAAAAAACCAACCCAACCCTCACTTGATAAAGATAGTTCCCTGATGGGCAAGCAATTCTGCAGCTTTTTAGGGTTAAAAGCATTATGCTGATGTCAGACCACACCTAGAAAAATTAGTCTGATTTGACAGCTCACTTCCCATAAATGTCATCTCTAAAAATGGTCCTCCCTTCGATTCAAATTCCCAACTTGATATGTCATTTTCTAATGTGAAGTGACTAGAGTGATAACACACACACCCCAATGTGAAACGTCGTCTGGTGTGATTGATCAGGTGCAAAATGCCATAACGCAGCACGGGGCAATGGCATTTCACTCGAAATTTTAACCGAGGCTGTTTTTCTGGAAAACTGCAATGAAAGAGAAAACCTACATCTCACCTTGCTGAATCGCTGAAGGTTTTAGGGTTGTATTTTTTCTATCACCTTGTTGGCAGAGCCTGCTGATGCGATAGACGCCCATCTCCCCATACATCCAAGGAAGAAGTGATGTTCTTTTTTCCTAACTTGTACCGAAAAGCAAATTACAAATCCTTTTTTTTTTTTTTTTTTCCCAGATGTCCTTTCCACAAAGTCATCCTTACGTGTGCTTCCTTGCTGGATGACACCCAAGCTGCCTTCCCCCTTCAATTCACTCTAATTCATCAATATTTATCCTGACCATGTTGTGCTTGCAATTGCAAGTGCAGTTATAATGCTGTGGTTGTCACTGGACCAAACGGTAAATGGACATTGCAGTTGAACGTATGCATGTGGAACGAGCCTATTCTCACTTCTGTATTGTACCCGGAAGTTTGAACTGACACGTCTCTTACCCCTAATACTATTAGTCTTAATGGAAAAATGCCAAATTGTCAAACCATTTTCGACCAACACGTATTAATACCAGATGTCCAGGAATGGGGATTAAGAAGTTTACTCCATATTTCTTATTGGATTTCTGACAAATTTACCTTGCCGTTTATATAGATCAGGGAGAAAAAATAAAATAAAATAAAAAAACTAAAAAAAAACTTACACACTTTGAGGGTGTGTTATCTGAAGATCTGGTAAGATTTTGCTAAGAACGTGTCTTTTAATTCTCGACAATTTCTCTCCTCTTTTCCATAGAAAGGCCCGTGCCTTTACATCTACTCTTCTGCATAGCAGGGAATAGAAAAAGCAGCCTACGTGCACTTTGTATAAAATCTAAGCATTCCATGCGGAATTCTGCACGCTTTTCCCCAAAAATATATGTTTAGGATCTTTTCCAAGGTCTGTGAAAAGCCTTTAAAAGATTCTCATTTTAATGACTTTGCAGTGGAGCCTGACTACAAGCAATGCTTTAAGAAGAGCAACTACGGGATTGGTTTGAATAGAGAATTTCTGAAATAAAGAACATCATACATGAAAAATAGAGATAAGTTAAGTGTTCTGGAGTAGAAGAACCAGTCTGAGTTTCAAACTGGACAAAACTTCAAAGAATCTTTGAGTCAAAGAGAAGGCAGCTGGGTTGAGAAAACTGAGAACTGACAGGAGTGGAATGAAAAGAAAATATTATACCACATGTTTTCTTACACATAGGTAAATGCGATGTTTGAAATAACCGCTTTTTTTTTTTTTTTAATCCATACATAATAAATATAAATTTAGTGGTAGAGAAACAGTTTTGAATTTCTGTTGATTTGCTGAGCTGTGAATTTAGAAAAGGTACAATTCTGAAAAAAAAAATCCTTTTTAATTTGAAAGCAATATTGCATTTAAAAATCAATTGATTCAGATAAAGCAAAAAAAAGTTTTAAGTGGTTTTAAAAGAAGAATGAAAATGAAACAAAATATGTGCTAATTAAAAACCTTCTCTTCCATTTTTTTTTTTTATTTGACCAACAAACAGGCTATTCGTTGTCCAGCCTTAATGGTAAAACTCAGAAAGATAAAACGAGGAACAAAAAACAAATAGTTTTGCACACTTTCACATAATTACACACATTTATATTTCAAAAGAATACCTTCTCATAATTCAAAGAACCGTTATAACTTCTCACTCTGCTGCAAATTGCTTCCCCTTAATGGCAAGCTTCGTTTATCAATATTTTCTTTTTTTTTACTGTAGCGATACTACAGAATCTAAAAGAAGAAAGGCAAAGAAAGACAGAAGGAAGGATAGAGTGAGAGAGAATGAAAATCCTGACAACTGTATAATAAACAAGAACGTAGTAGAAACAAATGGTGCATTGTTGCACTGAAGTTGAAAATTCTTCTTTTTGAAAAATGTCAAAAAAATCAGGTAGCTTATTAAGCAACGCAGTGAGATTTTTATTTGTTTGCCTGGTTTGTACATTATTAACTACCTATTTTGTGAAGAATGGAGATGGGATTTAAATGCTACTAAAATCTTAGCTGAACTAATGTAATCACAACAAAAGAGATTTGATATAAGTACATGTAACTGGAAATATAATAGGCAATAATACTAACATAAGGCATGGTGATGTGGTGATATCCTGTGCTGATAGGAACATTATATGAGCCCGTACAGAATGAGGCTCTTCATCACAGTGGTGACCTGTTGGCAGAGAAGACGGGAAGAAAAGGACATGTCCCTTTTTGAGCTTTTTTATAATCTTTTTGTTCCTTTAGGAACAAATCCTTTCTGGAGGAGTTCAAAGGTGAAGCAGAAGTCGATTGCTTTACAGTTTTGCCCAGTTTACTTTTCTACGAGTGGGATTGTGTTCCAAAACAGGAGTCCATGACACATAACAAAATGTTTTCCGTCCCATTTAGTAGCACACAACAGTACTTAATGCACACTATCCACTGCCTTTTAGAATGTCAGGGTGGGTTTTTTTCAGCAAAACATATTTCCTTACACTTTGGTTATGACGTGAGCTAATTTCAACCTTTCCCAGTGGAGAAGGAAGCAGCCAAACAGACAAGAGACACTCTTAATATTACACACCTTCAATAGCTGGCAGGAGGGAATTTTGTCAGACATGTTCCTGCAAATACCTGCTTTATAAAAACAAAACAAAACAAAAATGTAAAAGTTCGTTTGTTGTAAATGATATATTTTTAAAGCCCATCATATTTTTATAATGCTGCTTATTTTAAACTCTTACCATATGCTCAGCAAGCAATGCAGGCATATGGTTCACATAACAATACCATATGTCTGATAATATTTTGCTGTATATTACAGCAATAACAAACATTTTTAATTTGTAGAGGGACTGAATTTAAATTATGTTTTCGCTTCATTTTTTCCATTTATAAATAGTTCTGATGACATTTCTGCAGAAGCCTATAAATCCCCAAAACAGCTTAATATTTCAAACTGAAGATTTAGGAAGTATTTTATGGCTAAAACCACGCATTCATCACTGTGAAAAGAGACTACTGTCCTTTGACAAAATGTGGAGAAATATAAAATAGAATAAATAAATTAAATTAAAGTAGCAGTATACATTCAAATTATAATGTACTTAAGCAGCTCTTCCTTTTTTAATACATATTTGCCAGTGTCTCACCCCAAATACCGAGTGTCAGAAGCATTTAGGGTTTTTTAATTTCTTTTTTTCTATGATGGTTAGTTCTCTATTGAGTGAACAAGGAAATGAAAGATGAACCATGAGCCAAAGTGTATGAGACTCATCTTCCTTGAGACAAAATTCCATTTGAAGAGATGAAAAGAGAATAATTCTGTATCCTCCCTTTTTTGGCTTGTGTTATTGTGCAGGGATACCGGTCAGGGTCAAGTACCACCATGTTTGGCGTTCCCCGCTAGGGGATGCTTACCCCACATGCAGAGGTGAAAGTAGGAAGAATAGTCAACACGAGCTCATGGAAGGAGAGAAAGTGCAATGTCTCTTTTTACTTTGCAGCGACTTACTTGATGGCCAAACACCACAGCAAAAAGATGGATGAATCATTATTAGAGCAGAGAAGCCAGTGACTTTGGACAAGGACATGTGACATGATAAGACATAAGGAAGAAGAGCAGCTGTGTCTGGAAGAGACTTTAACCATGGTAGACACAGGGAAGTTAGTTTTCCAAGCCAGAACTGATGAAGCCTTCACCGAGGATGTTACTGGCTTGTGCACATCTAGAAGGTGACGAAGTAAGAAGAATTCAGAAGTTTGGAGATAACTAGAATGTCCAATGACCTCAATAGAGTCAGAAAATGGAAAAGTAACAGATAACACACTTAAAGACCTCCGTGACATGTACAGTCGTGCAGCTGTCAGTAGTCACAGTGACCTGACATACACAAAAAGTTAAGAAGCAAGGATCAAGAATTCCTTTTTTGGGTTTAAGGTACTTACAAAGCATCCAGAAGGAAAAAGGAAATAAGTTGGTGTTCACAGAAAAGAAGATGACCTGCCAAGAGTCTGAAGAAAGAGTCCACATCTCTTTCTGCTGTGGAAAATGTTACTCTCCTCCCTTTGGATCTTGGATGCTCCACTTATCCCCTACAGGAAGAAGATTTCTTGTAGTCTCCTACTGTGATGGCAAAGCGCCTTGCCACTTCCTACTGAGCATGCTATTTACCAAGTGCCACATGCTTCCACCAAATCAAAAGAACAACCTAGGCGTTAGAGAGACAATGTGATCTAGATGAAAAAGAACACCACCCCCTCATAAACCTCCTGTAACTTCAAGAAAGAAGCTGCAATTAAAAAAAATGTTATCCATTTCATTTACATGGAAGAATTAAAAAAGTCACAGCTAGGTGCTTAGAGAAACTAAGTGTTGCTCTATTTACAGCTGCTTAATTGCAGTCAAAGCAATTTCATGCCCCACCATCAAAAGGCGGGAGAGTTTTGTAGCAGTGAAACGAAAATTCCCTCTCTGCATAACACCTACGGCTTATTCTGTAGATCTTACTCTTTCAACATCTTGTCAAGTAGAACCAAAGCAATGGAAAGCAAAATGGGTCCTTGATTGTTTACGTTGGCTGACAAATAACACTAATACCACTTCAGGCTGGGGCTTAAACTGGTAATTGTCCCCTAGAAGCGTCAGCACCAGTTTTGACACACAGCTACGCCTGCAGTTGGGTAACTAGCCAATTTGGTGCCTGAAGAGTGATAGAGATCTGCTTTTAAATCTCTTTGAGGTCACTGACTTTTCAGTGGATCTCATAACCAAGATACAAAGGAAGCAGAATTGAAATCTAGTGGCTTACTCAAAATATCTGGCAAATTTCAGTGAGAGTAGGCTGGAAAGCTATGACTTTGGTGTGGCAGAGAGCCACATGTGTAATATGACGGTGGTGAAATTACGATGTATTGTAAAGTGGTCTTGTGGTAGAATTGTCGGTAATACCCTTTCAGCCAAGTCTTTCAAAAATTTGTTTATAATGATCATTAAGGCACATACACAACAACATTTGTATTACCAGCACGTTAGCTATACTTAAGATTTTGTTGAATTTTAGTAAAGTAGGAAAAATGTGGATAAATGTGGTTCCTGATCCAAATGACCTGCATGCAAAGACACTGGGTATCGGTTGCCACCAGCCTGCACACAGAGTCCTTGATTTGAATGGATTTGAATGGCAGTGGAGCCCAGTATAAGTCTTTATTTCTGTAGCACTGACTAATACTATCTTAACATTTCTTCCCATAGAATTTTTTATTTTTTTAATCTCTACCAATTTCTGTTGTGTTTTTCCCACCACATCCTGAGATTGATGTAGTAATGAAAAGAAAATTTTCCATCTCGAGAAAAGACAAGTGTGCATTATGTGCCACAGGCAATAACCGTAGCCAGGAAATCATCTAGCAAATAACAAGCCAAGACAAAAGCCAGTTCTCCCTTACAGATTTGTTATGTCCATAGACAAATTAAAACACAGCTCAGAAGTTCACAGAAATGTAGTAATCAATGCAATGTTTCTGAAGGAAGAAGAACAACTTCATTCTTTAGTTTAAAACTCAATTTAATTGGGTACAACGGCTGTATCACAGGTAGATGAATAGCTTGTGTGGTAAACAAATACACTCTTTCTCTTTTCCTTCACTTCCTTGAAAGGCAGCTTAGATCATATTTCTCCCTTTCCTAGGCAGTTTTTATTCTTGGCCAGAAGTCAAAAGCTCCCCTCTGTCTCTCAGAGTAGTTTTCATGTTGAGATAAGATGGGACACTTGGTATTCTGGCATTTCCTAGCATTTTCTCTGACCAGGACTTCCCACATGCCCCTCTTGTTAAGGGAAAACTTCCAATTTTCTGCTTTTCTTCAAAGGCTGATCACTTTCAGCAGGCTTTCTGGTCTCTAGATAAGACTGAATTCATATTCTTTCCACTCTGAGGCACAGTATACATGTCAGATTTTGCATCAGCACCTATTTTATCCCAAAGAATCAGGTACAATTAGCTCACTGAAGTAGTCTAATAAATGTTGGAAACCTTTACGAGTTCCTTCCCATAATCTGAACTAAATTTTCAGGTTTAACTTAATGCTTGTTCTGAAGGATAGTTGAAGGTTTGTGCTTTTTCCTTGTCAGGACTGAACATGTTATATATATATATATTCTAAAAAATAGCACTGGAAAACCTGTTCCTGTGTCAATCCCACTGAAAGAAGTTTTGTTTTACGCTTCCTGGGGTGGACAAGAGAAGTCAGAAAGGCCCTTGACTTTCTGAAATACTCGTGGAAGTTGTACAAAAGTAACCTAGCTAAAAAACATATACAGAAAACAGTATTAATGCTGCAGTTCTTGTTTTTATGCTATATCGACAACTGTTGCATAAGGCGATACGACCTTTTCAGAGCTACGTAACACAGTGCAATTAGTCAACTTACCTTAGAAAAGGAGTTCTGACGTGTAATGGAGAGGAATACATACATGTGAGAAAATCTACTTAATTCCTAGGCGTCACTATTATTTACCTGCTTGTAGGAGAGATGCTATGATTTCTTTGACTTTTTCATTAATGTTATTTTTCTAAGCAAGACCATAAAAATGACTGGTAGAATCCTTACCCAGGAAATTTTTTTGTTAACTTCATTTCCTTTTCCTTGAGTAATGAGTGCAGGCTGAAGACCAAGGAGTTCAGATTATGTTGTTAAAAGATGGCTTTGATCTAGAGAGACAGACTATTTAGTCGTTGTCTGATTCATTAGCAGCAGTATTTTCATCCTGATACCCGACTCCAAAGTAGTAGTAAATCTTGCAAGGTTAACTTTTAAATGCTCAGTAATAGACTGTCATCAGTTTTCAGTAACAGTCTGGAGCTCACATTTAGTAATTACTTTTGCCACTTTAGTATTAATTTTATATAAGTTTTCACAGATAATTTAAGTACCTGGCTGCTAAACAAATTTAGCATAACTTTGCTGATCTTTAGTGATACAGCCTGCTTATTTTTACATGTATTCGTGTTGAAAACAGTTTGCAGTGTCAGGAGATGATTAATCATTGAGCTCAGGGTTTAATGTAGCAACGGTATATGGAAACTTTCTCTAAGGATGCAATTTTAAAAGCCAAAGAATTGATCCAAAGTCACTAAAAGGAACTTCCTGAGCAGCCACGTTCACGTGCGGTGATCCACATTGAAGCTGCTTGGCCTTCAACCAAATGTCCAGGAGAAACGGAAGTGATTGACTACAAATATGGAGAACTGGTGATATTTCAGGGATCCTTTCTAACAAGGCATTTGCTTAGATCAGTTTGTGGTTTATCTACTTTCTGTACCTTCTGTAGAAGTTTCTTTTAGTTTGTCCTACCAAAAGTTGATGATCTTCCTGCTAGAGAAGTTTTTGCACAATCACACCTTTTTGTTGCTTCAAGGGATTTTCCCAGTGGTCATAAGCTCTATATTCTCTGAGGTTGCTTTCACAGAGAGATTTCCTTTCAGCAAAGGATTTCCACAGCTCTGCAGAGGAACCTGTAATTCATGCAGAAGAACAGTCTCTTGTGTATAATACAATATTGATGACATGAAGATCATGGACTCCAGATTCTGGCTACTGCCCTTTACATTACTATTCCCCCTCATAAGTAAATGCTGTAGCAATTTCTGTAACATATCCCCCCCCCCGTCTCCTTAACATTTACAAAGTGCAAGTGAAGGACCAAATTTGGGGTAGGGGAAAGAGCACATAGGTACGCTGAACTTCTTATGCGTGTGGGCATACTACTCTGTAAGTTGTGCCAGCCTCACTGAAATTTCTGCTGACTATTATCTGTACACTCACAATAAAAGGATTTTTTAAATTTTTAATTTTTAAATTTTTAAAAAACATAAGTGCTACAAATGTTCATACACAGTCATCTTTCCTGCAGCATGGGCTTTTTTGTTTTTTTTTTAGTTTGTTTTTTCTTTTTTGAATAATTCAGTTGGCGTTACTGTAAAACATGACTTAAAGGAAGATTTATGGCTTAAAAGTACTGTGGTGGGTTGACCTTGGCTGTCTGCCAGACACCCATCCAGCTGCTCTCTCCTCACCCTCCGTCCCCTCCAGGACAGGTTGAAAAAGCTTGTGGGTCAAGATAAAGACAAGGAGATTGCTTACCAGTTACCATCACAGACTTAATTTTGGGGAAAATTAATTTAATTTATTGCCAATTAAAAATAGAGTAGGGTGTTGAGAAACAAAGACAAAACTGAAAACCTCTTCCTTCTTCCCAAGTTCAACTTCATTCCTTCATTCCCGACTCTTCTACCTCCTCCCTCCCCAGGCAGTTCAGGGAGGATGGGGGGCTGGGATTTGTGGTCAGTTCATGGTACTCTGGCTCCGCTACTCCTTCCTCCTCACACTTCTCCCCTGCTCCAGCACGCGGTCTCTCCCGTGGGACACAGTCCTTCACTAACTGTTCCATTGAGGGTCCTTCCTGTGGGTTATAGTTCTTCAAGAACTGCTCTGATGTGGGTCCTCTCCACAGGGTACAGTCCATGAGTAATAGACTGCTCCAGCATGGGTCCCCTACAGGCCACAGGCCCTGCCAGGAACCTGCTCCAGCATGTGCTCTCCATGGGCTGCAGGTTCCTTCAGGACACATCCATCTGTTCCATCATGGGGTCCTCCACAGGCTGCAGTGTGGACATCTACTCCACTGCGGTCATCCATGGGCTACAGGGGCCAACCTGCTTCTCCATGATCTTCTGCTGCAGAGGAATCTCTGCTCTGGTGCTTGGAGCATCTCATCTCCCTCCTTCTTCACTGACCTTGGCGTCTGCGCAGTCATTTCTCTCAAATATTTCTCTCTCACAGCTGCCACCTGATGCTTTTCACCCTTTCTTAAGTGTGCTGTCACAGAGGCACTGCCAGCATCACTGACAGCCTCAGCTGTGCCCTGCAATGGGCTCATTTTGGAGCTGGCTGGAATGGGCTGTGTCCAGCGTGGGTCAGCCCTTGGCATCTTCTCCCAAGGGATCACCTCTGCAGCCCTCCTTCGCTACCAAAACCTTGCCACGTAAACCAAACACAACCATTTTTGGTTTTCACAGAAATTTCAAAATAACATAACTAAGCCATAAATCTGAAAACAATCAACCTATGGTCATTCAAATTACACAGGAAGCCAAAGTATATTCAGATGTATGGACAATGTACTTACAATCAGCCTTTTCTTTCCCCTCTATCCTGTTAAGCTTCCTTTTTCTATAATTCACTTCTAAACTAAATTTAATGAATACCTTTATCATTTACTCTATTTCTTTCAGAAATTTCAAGTGTTTTCTTTTTTTTCATAACAATTCTTTTAAATTCAGATTTTTAGTTCGAAATCGTTATCTTTAGAGATATTGACATTCAAAGTATTTTAGTGACAACTGCTTCATGAATAGTTTTGCTTGATGACGGCTTACGTGTGTATTTCTCTTTATGAAGTTTATTATTTATACTTTCTTATTAATGACATATTAAGAAATAAAGAATTCAGTATACTATAGCCAATGACTATCTACAAGCATTCAGCAATAAACTTATTTTCAACATTATGCTGTGATTCCTGTCAACTCTTATAACAATATAGCCCCATAAGAACATTGACAAAATATGGATTATTTGCTGAAATTGCAGACCGAATTTTTTTATCTTCTGAAATATAAACCATCAAGGAAAATATCATGCTGACACTTTTCTCCAGTCAGTTAGGAAACATGTTTCTTAAAACAAAAGGAATTTTAAAGGCTATATAACTGCAAAATCAAGAATCAAAAAGCTATATTTTTCATACTTTCAGCTTTTATAGATAAGTCCTTTTAAGAGGAGTATTTTCTATACTGCAATCTGTACAGTTTGGAACTGCTCCTCAGTTAAGATCATAACAAATTGCATGTGACTCATCCTCTCAATTCCAAAAATAAATCTTCCTTTTTCCTGCAATTTTGCATAATTGGTCTCTGATAAGAGTAAAAGAATTATGCAAACATTTGATATGCATTAAAGCAGCTGTTTGAGACATATGTGATTTCAAGAAAATGACTCGTATTTCACTTTTGAAAGAGTAGCGCATCTTTGCCATGACGTATTTTTAAAGGTAGACTAAGCCTACAAGCTCAGAACTTACTGTATTTAAAAGAAATTATGCAAAATAGGGGACTGATAGGCTGCATGTGGAAAAGGACCGAAATATTCCATTGCATGAGTTTTGGATTAAACCGTATCTAAGTAGAGTTACGCTGAACGATGACAGATGGACAACTATAAAGGCTGTGTCCTCAGTCACACAAAAATGTAACTGCTAGAAACATGGTTTTCAATCAAAACAGAAACAAACTCCCACAAAAATTGTAAAGGATTCCACAGAAAATCTATTTCAGTGCCAGACCAAAATAAAAAATACTCTTTCTTAAGGGGTTATAATATTATAATGGGGCAAAATGCTTCATTTCGAAACTGCCTTTTACTTTTATAGTTTCTCCAATTTAATTTAAAACATTAAAAAAAAAAAAAACCAAACAGCAATAGCACCAAATATTTTGTTTCCTTTGATCCATTACATGCATTTATTCATTGTTTGGGCCAACAAACCAAAAAATCAATCTTTTGCACAGCTCTAGTTAATATAATATGCCTGCCCTGACCTTCCAAGGATGCTGTGTATAAACAGGAAATACAAATTCAATTTATAACCACAATGATGAGATGAAAGAAGGCAATTCTTTAAAATGAACCTAAATAATTGTCCCCTGACCTCTTCTCACTCTTCGCACAACAGAACCAGATAAAAAGCAACTTGTCTGATTGCTCATTGCTGAACTGAGTGTGGATACAGAAGCAATCAATCAGTAAAAAGCTTCACCTCAATTTCATTTTTGTAGTATTTGAATTGAAATACATGCCTGAGTTTTCAGTAACGTATACACTTGAAGAATTAAAGAGTTTGTGTCATATAAGGCACACTTTATTAAAGCTTCCCAGAAAAATTAGGATTTTTCTTAAAACTGTTTTCTTTCTTACATATATTTTACGACTCAGACCACCCTATGCGTCAAATAAAACACATGAAGGCAAATAAACGGCACTGCAGCATTTTGCGATTTCCAGGGATATGCGTTTAGAAGTTAGGAAATGCCAGAATTTTGTACAACCTTAAGTGATCATGAGCACCCCTCCAATTCATTACTGTACACTCTTTAGCTTCCTGATCACATAATAATGGTTTAAGATTCCTCTTTCATTTCGTGCACAGGATGGATAGCTCGCATTTAATAATATTCAATGCTATGCTTTCTTTCTTTTAGTTTTTTGTGTTGTCTATCTCTAGTCCTTATTTAATGGAGCCAATTCAGGTCAGAGACCACTTGGCCAAACTGGACTTCCATAAGTCCATGGGCCCTGACTAGATGCACCCGCGCGTGCTGGGAGAGCTGGCAGATGTTATTGCTTGGCCACTCTCCATCATCTTTGAAAGGTCTTGGAGAACAGGAGAGGTGCCTGAGGACTGGAGGAAGGCCAATATCACTCCAGTCTTCAAAAAGGGCAAGAAGGAGGACCCAGGGAACTACAGAGCAGTTAGTCTCACCTCCATCCCTGGGAAGGTAACGGAGTGACTCATTCTGGATGTCATATCCAAGCACGTTCAGGAGCAGGAAGTTATTGGAAGTGGTCAACACAGATTTACCAAGGGTAAATCATGCTTGACCAATCTCATAGCCTTCTATGATGTTATAACTGGTTGGCTGGATGAGGGCAGAGCAGCAGATGTCATCTACCTTGACTTCAGCAAGGCTTTTGACACAGTCTCTCATAATATCCTCCTTAGGAAACCGAGGAAGTGTGGACTAGACGAGGGGACAGTGAGGTGGATTGAGAGCTGGCTGAGTGACAGGACTCAGAGGGTTGTGATTAATGGAGCAGGGTCAAGTTGGAGGCCTGTAACCGGTGGTGTCCCCCAGGGGTCAATACTTGGACCAGTATTGTTTAACATATTCATCAACGACCTGGACGAGGGGACGGAGTGTATCCTCAGCAAGTTCGCAGATGATACTAAAGGGGGTGGGGTGGCTGACACCCCAGAGGGCCGTGCTGCCATCCAGCGTGACCTAGACAGGCTGGAGAGCTGGGCAGAGAAGAACCTAACGAGGTTCAACAAGGACAACTGTAGGATCCTGCACCTGGGGAGGAAGAATGTCAGGCACCAGTATAGGTTAGGGGTGGACCTGCTGGGAAGCAGCTCTGAAGAAAAGGATCTTGGTAGACAGCAAATTATCCATGAGCCAGCAATGTGCCCTTGTCGCCAAGAAGGCCAATGGAATTCTAGGCTGCACAGGGAAGAGTGTGGCCAGCAGGGCAAGGGAGGTCATTCTCCCCTTCTACTCTGCACTGGTGAGGCCACAACTGGAATACTGTGTCCAGTTCTGGGCTCCCCAGTTCAAGAGGGACAGGGAACTGCTGGAGAGAGTCCAGCGTAGGGCAACAAAGATGATGGAGGGATTGGAGCATCTCCCTTATGAAGAAAGGCCGAGAGAGCTGGGACTCTTTAGCCTGGAGAAGAGAAGGCCGAGGGGAGACCTTATTATGGCATACAAGTATCTAAAGGGTGGGTCCAAGGAGGATGGAGCCAGACTCTTTTCAGTGGTTCCCAGTGACAGGACGAGGGGCAACGGGCACAAGCTGGAACATAGGAAGTTCCGATCAAATATGAGGAAAAACTTCTTTACGGTGAGGGTGACAGAGCACTGGAACAGGCTGCCCAGCGAGGGTGTGGAGTCCCCTTCTCCGGAGATTTTTCAGACCCACCTGGAGTCAGTCCTGAGTAATGTGCTCTGGGCGATCCTGCTTTAGCAGGGGAGTTGGACTAGATGATCTCTAGAGGTCCCTTCCAACACTGAAAATCCTGTGATTCCGTGATTCCATAATTCAAACTCAGAAGACAGGTTTATTAATATCTGTGGGAACTTTTCTGTTCCAATCAGAAAAGTATTACTAGAACTCTTCACAAGTATTATTCAATTATTGAATTTATGTTCACAATGCTCCCCTGCAATAAGAGGACCATTATTATGTATGTTTTACAGATGCAGAAATGAGTTGTAAGGACATTTGGTAGCCAGAAAAACATAGCTGGATGCCCAGTTGTTAGAACCTGATTTTCCAGTAGGAATACCATGGTATGTTCAAATCGCAGCTGTTGCACCCCAGAGACTTAACATTTATATAAATGTGGCTATAGGGTTCTCACAAGATGGGAAAAGACAGGGAATGAAAAATCACTTTGTTACATGATGTTATCTTTCGCTTTATCACAGCGAAATCTATCAGAAGTTAGTAAAAACAATGAGCCCAGCTGCAAACCCTAGCTTAGGTTTTTCTTAACCCATAGATCCCTAGAAAGTAAATATCATCCCATTTCTGTGCAATGGCAGCCAAACCTTTGTAATTTTCCATGCTTCTTACGCTATCCCCCAATAACCGCTACTGACCACGTTCAGGGACAAAATGTGGATTAACTCATTTTAGCCATTCTGCCTGTCCTTTGAGCGGACAGAAGTAATTCGTTGTCTTCTCCTGTGATCTTCACTAGCGTCCCATGTAGAAAGAAATAGGACATTTTGCCACTGGTTTTCACAATAGTTCTGACTGAAAAACAAAGGCGGGATTCAGAAACAGTTTTCTCCTGGTCTTGTAAGGAAAGCAGTCTCCAATAAAAATAGACTTTTCGCTCTGTTCTTCCCAATTGCAATATCACCGACTCTGTCTCTTTCTAACCACCTTTGTGGTTTCTAACGGCCTTTCCTTCTTTGTACTACACCAGGTCTTCTTACTTACACCTTCCCAGGCCCCTGGCCAAGATGTTCATCCCACATATAGTACCAGCTCCTTTCTCCAGCATTGCCTCTCTCTGTTCCGGCATTTTGCTGGTCTCCATGTTCACAGGTTCTTCCTTTCAGTTTCTGTAGGCTCCGTATATCTTTTCGCTTGCTCCATATTGTTTTGTTCCTCCCATCTTGCCTGTTCCTCCAGTTGTTCTCTCTCACCTGTGTCCATATCCAGTTACTCCGGTGTCTACGTCCCTCGTGCTCCTGGGATCTCATGTCACGCTTGCTCTGCAGGTTCCTCACCCAGTCAGGGAATACCCACTGGTGTTCTGAGCTTGGGGCCCTTTCCAGCACCAGGCTGAGGCAAGCTTAGCATGGCAAAAAAATCCTCAGAGAAATGTGAAACATCCCTCTTGGAAATTTCTTTAAACTATGCTTTTCTGTTTCATCTTATAGCTCATAGACAAGTTCAGACAGATTTCACTGTGACAGAAAAGGCACATACTGTAATAGTTTGCCAATTTTCAAGTTCAAAGCTTGAGTTTACTTAAAGATCATCAAAGAAAAGGTCACTTAAATTTTTTTAGTGTGGGCCAGCCAACCAATTTTTTAACTGGTGTCGTTCTTGGAAAGAGCTAAACCACTTTGGCTGGCAAAATCTAAACAAATTCACTTTGCAACAAGCACTCAGCATGAGACATTTCAGTCTGACTGGTTAGCTTGGCGAAGCCTTAAGTGCCTGAACACAAAATCTTGTAGTAGGAGGCATTGGCTCCTAATGACATACAGTCTTACAGAGTGTGAGGGGAATGGAGTCTCCTTCATCTCTTCGATTTCATTTGCTTCTCCTCTAACTCTTCTGTTATTCTTAACTGCTGTTTCAAATTACACATTTTCCCAGTCCTTGAAGAAATTGCCAGACTCTAAAGAAGAGAAAATGCTGAATATATACTGTAACATATGTTTAATTCTGAATGGTTTTTGTTTTTCCATTTTCAACCCAGTTTTCTCACACAGACTAGTGGGAAGCCCAGACAAAGAAGGTTAGATTTCACTTACTGAAGCATAAATTGACAAATGTTTATAAATCCTGCTAGGATTTTTCTTTTATTTATATTGAGAAAGGGAAATATAATTTCCCCCTTTCTTCTCTCTTCCCCCATGTTAAAAATCCTTGCTATAACTGTTCAAATCGATAAATACATTAAACAGCAGTAGGTAAAAATCTGCTGCTATCTTCTTTTCTATTATATGTCCTAGGTGTTGAAAATAACCTAGATTTGTATCTCTTGTAAACGAAATTACTCTCCTGTACGTGAATACGCAATGTTCGAGTTTTTAGATAATTCTTATTATTTACACTCCTGAGTTGCTAAATCCATGTTTGCATTTGGCATTCGGGGCCCATTTCTCATGTACGGTACAGTCACATGCCATATTCCAGAGAGATTCAGAAGAGGAAAAATTGCGCACATAGTTGAATATAGATTGCTGAAGGATGCTTCCCCCATGCAGGAAGTCCCCGACTCTCCTGCAGCTGAGGAATCTGAACACTGTCCACTCCCTCCCCAACTTGAACATCTGCACCTCCAAAACACTTAAGTTACCTGTTGCAATATCCTGCCCGATCTGTTCCAAAGCATATTGTAAAACCATAGAATCATAATCACAGAATCATAGAATCCTAGAATGGTTTGGGTGGGAAGGGACCTTAAAGCCCCCCCAGTGCCACCCCCTGCCCTGGGCAGGGACAGCTCCCACCAGCCCAGGTTGCTCCAAGCCCCGTCCAACCTGGCCTTGAACCCCTCCAGGGATGGGGCAGCCACAGCTTCTCTGGGCAACCTGGGCCAGGGGCTCACCGCCCTCACAGCCAAGAATTTCTGCCTCAGATCTCATCTAAACATCCCCTCTGTCAGTGTAAAACCATTTGCCCTCGTCCTATGGCTCCCCTCCCTGATCCAGAGTCCCTCCCCAGCTTTCCTGGAGCCCCTTTAGGGACTGGAAGGGACTGGAAGGTCTCCCCAGAGCCTTTTCTTCTCCAGGCTGAACAACCCCAGCTCTCTCAGTATGGGTAGAAGCTTTTAATTGAGCATAAAATTGAATGTGGAGAGGCTCAGAACGGAGTCACCTTCTAATAAGATGCCTGACAAATGCTTAGAAAGACAGCAGTGTCAGACTAGAAGATACATTTGCTTTTTGATGAAGTCCAAAATAGACTTCTCTTCTGTTGAGCTTACCTGCAGTATAATACACTGAAGAATGGATTTCTGTCATATCACTTCCCCATCACACAACTATCACAAAAAGCACAAGCTGCTCATGGCAGCTTAGCAAATTTCTTTTAGAAGATTCACCTTTCAAATATGTCATGGAAATAGGAACGTAAAGAATTCCTGCAAATTAATAAGAATCAAGAGATCTCTCTGGTAATGGTTGTAGGAAGCCCTTAAAACAGTCTTCAGGGGCAAAATAATTGCCTTCACTTCAAGCTAAAGAAGTAATGGCCAGAGAAAGTTTAAATCCCTTCAGAATACACTTGAACATGCTGAAACAAAACAGAGAAAGACATGGCGAGAAGTTTGTTAAAACCTCTAGCAAGGAAGAGGGCTTCATTAATTAAAGTACCTGATGAAAGAGCAAAGTAGTAAAAGTGTAAATGTTATGGGCGTCTGTCTGGAAAAAGACAGAAGTGTGGTTTCAGTTGAGAAAATATCAATTTGCAAAAAACAGTAGCCTACATTTTAGGATCAAAACACATCTAAAATACAAATAAGCATCATCTTTGCATATAATTTAGCAATAGTTCAAAAATAAGCTGAACAAAACCAGATGCTAATGGCAGAACTACACTGCTGAAGTTTTTTATGAGAGTAACCATATTAAGAAGTATTTGGACGTGTTCGTCCTACCCTTAGAAGCAAAGGAACCCACAGGTGCTATTAAATCCCTTAGAAGACCCAAGATGCTTCTGTTTGGTTAGCCTGGGGTATCGGTTTTGATGAACCTTCTTTGGAAATATACTTTTTAGAAATGTATGCCCCAAAACCAGGGATTTTACACAGGTTCTGTATTTGAGAAAAAGACTGCAGGCAACACAAATAAATTTCAGTGCTCTTACAGGATCTTCTGAAGCCTGACTGAAACAAGTTATATCTTGAAATGGACTCTGCTATACTGTGACAGTCATCCATGCGTTGCAGAACCTCAAGAAAAATGTTCTCACCAAATGCATTACCATAAGCTTATTTATCCATTGTAACCTTATCTCAAAAGTACAATTATAAGGAGTAATTTTACTGGGGAAATGAGTAAATTATTTATTCCATGTTACTTTTTTTTCCCCTCCTTCCTTCGTGTACTCTCAGCACAGTCTTTACAAACACTTGTCTGAATGTCCACAAAGCAAAATCTGGTTCAATTGTGGTTAGATTATCACAACTTTCAAAGTTATCAGTTACAAACTTACCCTTGAGTCACAAAGGAAGATGAAATCTGGCAGTGCCAAAAAAAGGATGAAGTTTGGCAGAGCGTTATGTAGCAAAGATAAGTTTTGAAATTTTTTCTAAGAAGTAAAGTAATAACACAATTGACTTAATTGGAATGAAAAATGGTAATTAAGATGATTTCACTGGTATAAATCAATTAATATCATCAGTGTTTAAACATACAATAGCAGTGGTTATGTGCTGGAGTTATTTCAGACTTCTGTAGCATACATATGTTTACATTTGTAATGAGAGCTTGCAGGTATTTATTACCGTATGAACCTTATTATCAAACTCAAATGGGACCCAGATGTCTTCCATTTTCCTGAACACTTTTTAATTGACTTTTTTTAAAAAAAAAAGTAACCCTGTCTCAATTTTCCTCCAGCAGTTTTGTAAACAATTTGGTGAGAAAAATGAATTTAACTGTTCTGTAGAGGATAAACAGCCTGTTTCAGGAGTAGCAGTAATTAAAAGAAGTGATAGACAAAGAGAGGCAAGCACAAGAATCTGCCAGGGTGATACAGACAGCAAATTCTCTGTAAGTCCCTGGCCAAGTTAGATACAGATAGCAATGAATGTGAAAGGGAAAACGATCTTGACGAGGTAGATAAAGAGAGGCAAGCGTCTGTTTCAAATGAAAGGGTCTTCATCAGGAGGATGTCAGCTGGAACAGGAACACAATCCATCAACTCTGAACCTGGAGACCGAGATTGAGAAAGGCAGTTTCTGTTTGTTCAATTATACTCACCATTGGACTTCTTCAGGATTTCTTTTGTATTGCTGAAAACGTTGAAGGCTATATTAACCTTCATAGTATAGGGCTTTGTCTAGAAGCTAGGATGGTCAAAGAAGTTACTTGATAATCTGTTGGTAGAAATAAAGGTTAGGAGAAATCATTCAGGGAGATCTGTGGTCACATTTGGTTGCCGACACGGTCTGAATAACAATTCCTGCCCACAGGGGCAGGAAAAGCAAAATATCTTATTTTGATTCAGAGTGCAGGGGTTCATTCAACATACATTACTAATATTTATATGGATACAAAAAAAAATTCTGGAATCCCACATTGGGAGCACAGCTTTTTTTCTTCAAAAATCTTCATGTAAGTAAGAAAGCAGTGTCGTAAGTGCTTTAGGGTCCCCATTCCTCGCAAATGTTTCTATGTCTTGCCATATCTAGCAGTACGCTTGTCAAAAGTCTGTCTTGGGATTATGTTGCCTTCTCAGCCCCTTAGATGAACCACTGAAGTTATAACATAATACACCATCTGTAGATGTCTGTCCAGTACAGACCTAGCTTGGGGAAAAACTTACCTGTAGGCTTGGAACAACCCAAAACCATCTTTCTAGTTTAAGGACAAGAAAAGCGACTCCTCATCTAGTCACTTATATTGCCCATCCTTCTGACCTCTGAAAATTCTTTTTAGGATAGCAACAGGTGCAAGCAATAGTTAGAAAAGCTGTTATTCAATCACTTAAGCATCTATAAAGCTGAAATTTTTCACAAGCTTGTTACAAACTAGGGAAAGGTAGGGTGGGAGTGAATCTTTCTGATCTAGGGGAAAAAAAATATCTGAGATGTTAGAGAGGGCGCAAAATAAGGTCTCATATGACAACATTTTGTACCAAAAATTTCATACCTCACTCAATATCCCCTAAATGAGTATATACTCTATTTTCTGATCTCCACAGCAAAAAATATTTATATCAGTTTTTTATACGACTGAACTTTGTTTTTGTATTGTTGTTCTAAACCACGGAGCACAAGAAGGTTATGAAAAAATGTAGGCACCTTTTTCTTTATTTTCAAAAGAGTTAAGTAATCCAGCTAGAAATAGATCCCAACTTAGAGACTCCTACACAAATATGCCTAATATATTAAATTCGAGAGCAAACTACCCTCTCGCCCAGGCGCACATAACACCTGAAAGATCTGAAGCTGTGCAAAAACTAGCCTTGCTGATTGCTGTATATTAGTGCCTAATGAAATCAGGAAGAAACATTTCAAAATAAAGATACTAACATACAAAAACCAGCAAGAGCCTGAAAAAAAGTGTGTTTGCAAAATTGACTGAAAGCCTTTCTTACTTCTACTAGAAATAAAATAATAAATTCTTCAGTTTTACTTCTTATACTATTTCCCTTGTTACCAAATTCTGGCATATTGCTATTTAAAAATAGTGATTTTTTAATTTCCTTTATTCAGCAAGTTTAATTTTTGAGATTTGTGAGCTCTAAGAAGCTGTCATGATCCTCCTTATATTTGGCAGAAGAAAAATTGCTTAATGAGTTTTGCTTTATCTGTCTGTGAGATAAAGTTGTCATCATGTTCTCATTAGGTATCTTTGTACATCGTGGAGAAAATTCAGAGGATATGAAATTAGTGTTAATGCTTCTTTTTCAGGGACAGATTGCTTAGTAATGTTCGTAAATAAAGCATCTAGTTCTTAATCATGGATAACCAGCGTTTGTAGTTTATTTAGTGCTGGTGCCCTCAAATTTTGTGTGTCTAATGTTGAAGGCAAAAAAATATTTTCCAGTTATTTCCTTTTTTTTTTTTTCTGTAAAACTCCACAGCTTTAACCTTTATACATGCCAATGATACAGTGCATAATTTCCAGTTCCTTTGCAATATCAAATACAAAAACATCACCCACCTGTGCTCACTGTGTATGGGAAAAGGTTGCATGGCTCTGCAGTGAGGGGAGCTGTACAGAGTTTTGAATAGGACCTGTACTGCAGAGTTTGATGGTAAAAGGTCTGAGAGATGCAGCAAGCTAAATTAAGTAAACTGTGGTTCTGACTAATCCCTGCTGAGTCAAGGGACTTCCAGGTACCCCCAGTAGGCAACTTTCTTCATTATAGAGTCATCGAATCATAGAATAGCCTAGGTTGGATGGGATCATTAAGATCACGGAGTCCAACCATGAATCTAACTCTGACAAAAACCGTCACTAAACCATATCTCTAAGCACTACTTCTACCCGTCTGTTAAATACCT
The DNA here is from genome assembly GCF_964199755.1 of Larus michahellis. Classification (NCBI taxonomy): domain Eukaryota; kingdom Metazoa; phylum Chordata; class Aves; order Charadriiformes; family Laridae; genus Larus; species Larus michahellis. The sequence continues at coordinate 83,717,338 of NC_133900.1, read as the reverse complement.
CCAGGGATGGTGCCTCAACCACTTCCATGGGCAGCCTGTTCCAATGCTTAATAACCCTTTCAGTATAAAAATTTTCGCTAATATCCATCCTAAACCTCCCCCAGTGCAACTTGAGGCCGTTTCCTCTTGTCCCATCGCCTGTTCCTTGGGAGAAGAGACCGACCCCCCCTGGATACCCCCTCCTTCCAGGGAGTTGCAGAGAGCGAGAAGGTCTCCCCTCAGCCTCCTCTTCTCCAGGCTGAACACCCCCAGCTCCCTCAGCCGCTCCTCACCAGACTTGTGCTCCGCTCCAGACCCCTCACCAGCTCCGTTGCCCTTCTCTGGACACGCTCCAGCCCCTCAGTGTCTTTTTTGTGGTGAGGGGCCCAAAATTCGAGGTGGGGCCTCACCAGTGCCCAGTAGAGGGGGACGATCCCTGCCTTAGTCCTACTCACCACACTGTTCCTGCAACGGGAGGAAAGATACTGATTAGCCATCATATGCATTCTGGACAAGAAATGTATTAATTAAGGAAATGAGGATGCTTTCCTCCTACCAGACCCTGACTTCAGAGCCCTACATACTGCACACTCAATCTGATAGCCAGTTATGTGCTCCTGGCTGCCATGCAGTGGCTCAGCTCTTCCAAAGCTGGAAACAAGATGCGATGATGCATAGCGGCAAAGAACAAGGTGTGTTCCATTTCTCCTCTTACTCATTCCACCCCATGATGTGATGGCAAAATCACATGACTGTAAGAAATGTGATTCATTGTAGGGGGAAAATGTTTCTTTTTCCAGCTAAAATGGGGTTAGTACAAAGAGATGAGCGCAGCTTTACATTTTTCATACTATTAAATATCTGTCAAAAATATAGATATATTAGAAATCCAGTTCACTTCTTAATATATTTGACATGTTTCATTTCCGTATTTCATTCAGCACGGACAAGCAGGCTGTCTATATAGAACCCTCCTGCTATTGTACGCATGCCACCATCCTGCAGCTCAACACTTAAATGAACCGATACAAGAATTTAAGTAAAAATAAGTATTTTCTTTTCTCCTGACTATACACTGTCTTCTCTTCCTCTTTAAATGCCCCTTTCATTTTTCTTTCATACTCTTCAATAGTATATGCAAATACTTGATTATCAACCTCATGTGGAAACACGATTACCAGTCGACTCCCAGACTGTACTCCTTGGCAGTCAGTTCAGAAGCTGACAGCCCTATGCACATCCTAAAAAAAAGAAAAAGAAAAAAAAAACCAACCTAAAATATCTCTATATACATTTTCTTTGCTCCTAAAAAGGGGCTAACCTTCTCATCATTTAAGTCCAGCTTTTTGGAGGACTTTGTGATGTAAACGGTTTGATCAAATCTCAAGGAATATCCCGGTCTCACAGAACTGCTGAAATGCTGCTTGTCATAAAAGCAATCACAAGGAGAGAAGAAAAAAAATGAGGAAGTCCTAGAGCCATCCTAATGATATCAATCTGCTATGATAATGCAGTTGTGTGTAAAGATACATATTTTTCTGCTGCTCGTAGATTGAACTGCGCTGTCTTGCCTAGATCCATAGCCTGTGGTCTTCATTTGTATACTGCTTTTGTCACATGAATCAATCACTGTTATACACGCTTTCTTTGAATGAAAAAATCTTTTCACACATTATTCCAGGTATGAATAGGCAAATAGGCCAATGTAGTTATAGATTTACGAAGAGTAGAGGTGCTGCAATGAACTGTTAAGAAAAAAATATTATAAGCAGGAAAAAGAAGATGATAAATCTTTTCCCGAGGACAGAAGGCATTCATAATGGCTTTCCCAAACATATTCCCTCTTAATAAGGCCAAGTTATGTCTTGGTGTGCATCCGCACAGCCATCAGAGACTTGGAAAATCATGATCCACCCAGATGGAAGGGTTTTGTTTTGGTTTTTTGCAAATGAGGATGGTAAAAACAATGGTACTTCTGAGGAAGGGGGACAGCTCAAAATAAGCCTATTCATAAAGGAAGGTTCCGAGGATCTCATTAGTTATCTTAGTGCTATTGTCACTTAATAGGAAAAGCGGCATAAAGAGCATAATCCTGCCATTTTTTATTACAGAATAATTCCCTGATGAAAACAATCACAGTTTCATTAATTAATAGTTTCCATTTCGAGAGAGAGATTAAACGTTTCTGGAAGAACGAATTTCAGCATGTATTTCAATCATGTAGACTGCCTACCTGTGACCATTTTTAGATTAAAAAGGTATATTTGATAAGAGGGTTTCACACTAGTCGTATCCCAGTTTCTTTGTCTTTTTCTTAGGCATTGAAATTTAAATAAAAACTTATAATTTAAATTAGAACTGTTCCCTCCTCCTCCCCCTTATTTCTTCCTTTCAATTCTCAATTTGGACTGGAATGCTCTAAGAGCAGCACTTAAACTAATTGCAATTTTTGCTTTTGCTTCATCCACCCTTTTCACTTCACCACTTTGTATCTTCACATAAAAGGAAGGGTGACCTGCTTCCTCTGAAGGTGATGCTAATGCAGTTCAATAAATGGCAGAGAGAACAGGGTGACCTGAAACGACGCAAGCCATATCAGAAAGGCATTTCATTTTTTTCTATTATGAAAACGAGGTTTTCCTTTAAGTGTGTTTATTGAGCTGCAGTAACATAATGTAAAGTAACATAGACTTAAGCAAGATGACCTCATTCATCATCCTGGGGTCAGCTGGAGATGTTGGAAGCATTCTGAGCGCTGGTTAAAGAAACACAATTTTTCATGGAAGAAATTTCTTAATTCCTTTGGGATCGAGCCTATAAGCTAAACTGCTGAAGGAAGAGCAGAGCCTTTGCGTTAGCTCTCAGCATTCAGCATTTGCACAGCACCTGTGCAGAGAGACGGTTGTAGCGTGAAGAAACGTTATCCGTGTTCAGCAATATGGAGTGAGGCTCTACACCTGCCCCGCTCCCATAACTGGTGAAGAGGAGGAAAAGTGGGCATCGCAGCAGGCGGAATTAGGTGTTTCACCAGGCTTTGGATCAGGCCCATAAATTTTGACCGGAGCACAGCTGCTTGGCTGCAATTCACTACATGCAAACAATTTGAATGGTCGGTATTTTTAGCTTTTTAGTTACTTCTCCTGCTAGCCAAAATTATTCCAATGTGCTTAAGAACTGTGTTTAGGAGGAATTGATGGGGGGGTAGACAAGAGAGCCAGCCGCTACCCCGGGAATGTGCCTACGGGTTCAGAGCAAACAGTGCCTCTCGCAACTGCTCCATGCCTCCGACCATATGCTCTTCATCTGTTCATCTCCCCAACCATTCATTTGGACTAGGATGTTGAACCGTGCCAAATAAGCTTCCTAGGGAGTTTTCCCTCAAAGATACAGGGGTGGAGGGTTGTATTATCTGAGCCGAGCCAATCCGACCTCTCCCCTGCAGGCATTTTTGAGTAAAAGCAAGATGGAAAACTTCAGCAAACATCCCGCCTCAGCGGCCATCTCATCTGTCTCAATCCCTCCCCCAGACAGTTGTCTTCCATAGTCTCTTTAATTTTCTTCTCAAGGCTACCATTTAACTACCCAAACCCCTGAGTGCCCATTTCAGTTAGCAAATTTCAAGTCAGACAAAGTTTCCCTCATCTCCTCTGCTCCTGGAAAACCTGTTGGTCCAGGGCAGCCAGTTCATGGCTCCCCTCCATTTCATCAGACGAGACAGGGTTTTGCAGTTGCTACTCAGACAAAGATATCATTTCTAACAATAGTTCATCGTCAATTCTTTTTGGGAAGTTTCCAGATGTTGCTTTAATTCATTTTGTGGAGTCTCCTGGCTCGGTTTTAAGTCTTGTTTTAATTCCTTTTGGTCTTATATCAATTCCTTCTGGCTATTTTTATATCTATGAGCATCTCCATTATTTATTGCATATTGATTCGACAGCAATATGAACACACAATCTGCTTTGTTGGAAAAATGGATCTCACTGCTAACACCAGTTTCATCGCTTCCTGTCCCAAGAAACTGAGTGTTTTTGATCTAATAGATTGTCTGCCTAAGCTGGGAAAATTGATTCTGTTAGTGAAGTATGCCTTTGATGAACTCTTAATAAAACAAAGAGTGAAAAGAGTTTTGTTCCCTTAAACACTGAAGGCATAAAAACCAGGAGGTGTTTCCTCAATTTGAAGATCACTTTCTTTTTTCATTTAGTCCGGTGTCTCAAAGCTCTTCTGTCTCCCTCCTCCCTCCTAAGGCCCAGCTCAGCACGGAGAGGCACAGCTCGGGGGAGGCGGGATGCCTGGGCATTCCCAGGGCAGCCCGCTGATTCCCCAGCCGATGGCTCTCCGCCAGCTTTCCTCAGGCACAGCCTGCTGATCCAGCATCCAGAGAAAGGGATTTTAATTGTTCCTGCCCATGCTGAGACAAAGGCAGGTTCTTTGTTTTGTGCCTCGGACTCTAATTTTCAGTAGGACCCAAAGTAACATATCAGCTCTATTTTGCCCTTTGCACGCCACTACCTAACCTCGGTTTAGATCGTTTTCTTGGCTGATGAGTAAAAATATGTCTGTGGAAATAGTCCGTTGTTTCTTCCTCGCAGCTTGCTTCCATACATTTCTGAACAGCTTATTGCTATTATCATTGTCAACATATTTATTACTTGAATGGAAATTTACTCGTCGCAAAGTACCAAAAACCGGTTTGTCTTTTACCACAATCAGCTGAAGATCTTAGTAAAGAAAACGAGTTCCTAATCATCTTGGAGATAAATTATATGGAAATTCTGATAGTCTTTAAAAAGTATATGCAACTTAAATACTATTAAAGATATACTTTGTTCAGAAAGATCTGTTTGAATAGGAAGGAGAGAGTAATAAACCTGACAACCTTCTGTATCCAGAAGAAAATTTCTTCATAACAGAACAAAAAAACCCAAACAACCTGTCTCCCCAGCCCACTCCCCCAAATAAAAATGAAAAAAAAAATAAATTGGCACAATCGTAATCACAAAACACATTGTATTTCTGGTTTTCACTCGCCTACAGCTTTGCGAGGAATAGTAAAGAAGCAATGAAACCTAACAACATCCAGCTTCAAACGGCAGGGTGTGTTTTTTTTCTCTTTCAGGCATGAGTAGCACTTAGAACACCTGGAATGGTTTAACCTCTGATACTGTTTGCAAACTTCCACCATCCTGACTTCATTACCTTTCACTGACTTCCAGCTGACAGAAGAAACGCCATAAAAGTTCACAATGATTTTCAATTATCTTACACTATAATGACATATGAACTCCCACAATCAAGGACACGGTTGTCTATGATAAATACATTTAAAGTACATAAGAAAACCATCTCTTTCTGAAATTTTAAATAGAAGAATTTTACATGACTTTTGTTGATATTTTTTTTCCCGAAGGAAATTAATTTTGGTTCAAGAAGAGCTACAGTTAATCCCATGTTATTTGACTTTATAGTCTTAACACCAAAGAAAGCTTCTTTTCATTCCTTTTAGAGTTATGCAAAGGGTATGAGAAGTACTTTCTCCCCCGACTTTCACTCCTGCACTCACTTCAGTGCCAAAGCCTTCACATCTCTGCTTCTCTCCTGGTCTATTTCTACCACATTCTTTGTATCACAAGTCTAGTATCACTTATCAGTAGGCAAGCCTGATGTGGGAAGCCAAAGATGAAAAACTGGAAACCATTCTCTATCATTCTCGCTTTGCCCTGTGCCTCTCATGCCTTTTTCCCATGCCTCTCTGCAGTCCCGTATCCCGCCACCTCCCGGATTTACTGCCCAACGCTCTTGTGTGACTGTTGCCAACACGGACTGTGTTACGGGATACACATCTCAGTGGATTTGTTGTCAAAACTATGTAAACCTGTTACAATCAAGTCCTTTGTTTTCTTCTGTCTAAACATACCAAGTCACCTCTTTTTCAGCCTATTCTAATTGCAAATGGTTTCACTTCAGAATTGCAAGATATATTCTGCTCCAGATCTGAATGGTATCAAATGAAATCCTTCTGAGTTCAAATTATTTTTCAACATTTTAGGATTTCAAATTTTAGTAGCTTTACATCACTCTCACATTCTTAAATGTTCAATGGTTGGATCACTTGTTGAATACACTTTTCTCATCTTCACACTTGACTGGGAATTTATGTATGTAATTATGTGACTCATCCTCAGAATGGAATAGTAGCAGTAATATGTATTATTTATATTATATTAGTGCCTACAAGTAAAATCAGACTCAAGATCCCACTGCATTAGTCAATACAAAGATAGTTCCAGCTTGAGCAGAACCTAAGCATCACTCCAGAAAACAAATCATACAAGTGCTTAGCTAAACATGTTAATAATTCATAAGGCCAACTGTCAAACTCCTTCTGTGGTTCTGTGATTCTGTATCCATGTATTCCATTGGTCATCTGGGAAAAAGAGGGGAAGAAGAAGGAATTTTCTTTCAGTTTTATCTTTTTAGAGTATAAAGCCACTTTCCGCCCACTGGCCAAGAAAACTTAGGAGCTTTTTCTGCATGTGTTTTTAATAGACCCCCAATAGGAAGGAAGAGAATATGGCTTGAGTGAGACCAGCAGCCACTGTAGCAGAAATTAGCAAGGGACCACGGACATGGAGTGTGCTCAGTGTTGGCCCAAAGCTGTCTTTCACTGTCCCCTCTCTTGCCTGTCTCCCATCATCCTTAGAAGAGCCCAGGTACCTTCCAGATGCTGTAGGAGATGAGGTCCCCAGAGCATTCTGCAACCACCTGGAAAGCACATCTGCGCATTTCTTCCCTCTCTCACACCTTTTCCATAAGCAAAGCTCCCCCTTTGTCAGAACAGGAGATTCAGGAAATAACCAAGATTTTCAGCTGATATTTAGATATTCAGTGTTCACTGGTTGAGGTGCTGGAGCGTGTCCAGAGAAGGGCAACGGAGCTGGTGAGGGGTCTGGAGCACAAGTCTGGTGAGGAGCGGCTGAGGGAGCTGGGGGTGTTCAGCCTGGAGAAGAGGAGGCTGAGGGGAGACCTTCTCGCTCTCTGCAACTCCCTGGAAGGAGGGGGTATCCAGGGGGGGTCGGGCTCTTCTCCCAAGGAACGGTCAATAAGACAAGAGGAAACGGCCTCAAGTTGCACCAGGGGAGGTTTAGATTGGATATCAGGAAAAAATTTTTACACTGAAGGGGTTATCAAGCATTGGAACAGGCTGCCCAGGGAAGTGGTTGAGGCACCATCTGTGTAGGTATTTCAAAGACGGGTAGACGTGATGCTTAGAGATGTGGTTTAGTGATGATTTCTGTCAGGGTTAGGTTGATCGTTGGACTAAATGATCCGAAAGGTCCCTTCCAACCGAGGCAATTCTATGATTCTGTGATTCTCATTAACCAAAATGTCCTAGCATCAAGCAAGCTCAGAGATTCTCCAGCAGCCCCGACCTATTTACCTCCCTGCAAAAAACTACCCTCACATAGGAACCTCATACGCAGGTTTTAATATTCTCGGTGCTACCCTTGACTCTGCTTGAGGCGACCATAAACGGAAGTTATAGAAAATGATTTGCAGCTGTGCAAATTAGTTCACTGCGTAATTTGCATAAAGAATCATCCATGACATTCATTGAATATCACAGTAATAGTCATGTGAAGGTGAACATCCATATGCTTGCAGGATCTAGGCCTGAAAATACAGGTCTTGGCAAGGTAGGCAGTTTCCAGGGGACTTGCAGTCTAATTAAAACTGACAAAAGAGTTCTGATCCTAAAACTTTCAATTTTGGTAAGGTTTATTGAAAGTTACAATTGAGAAGATGATGCTTTTTTTTTCTTTTCTTTTTTTTTTGTCATTTGGCCATATTTCTTATATCTATTTGTATGTCATCTAAAAGTAGCTAATTGTATTTATAACTGGGTTTTCCCCTTTCTTTCTGTCTGGAAGATCTTGTCAGACATCCCATCTCTATCCTCATCATGAAGACTCCATACCATGCATATCAGAATATAAATGCCTAGCAATATAGAACAGCAAGAAATCTCCAGTTTTGCTCTGTTTTCTTGGACATGCTTCCCCAACTTTCCCCTTTTCTGACTGATTCATGCTTCTCTTTTATCACTCTTTCTAAGATTTAAATAGAGCTTTTTTGTTCATTCTTCAGAGCTATGTTGTGTCACTAGTCATGAAGTGTCTTGGTGATTCGGAAGAAAAACCCAAGAGCCCAGTGCATAAAGTTAATAGCTATTTCTTAAATCTCTGGGTTTGGTTTATCTGCCAAAAGGCATAAACAGAACTGTTATTCTTTTTTTTTTTCCTCTGAATGTTTATTCTGAACATTAACCAACATTATAATATGTTGTCATCTGCAGGTGATTTTAAATACCTCTGATTTTAAATATCTCTAAGGATTCAGTTTTATACTTTTGGGAAAATAATACTTCTTTGATTCATGGGTATTGAAAGGAGACTGATGTCAGATATTCTTCCTGTAAAGAATAGGAAAAAAATTCATATGTGACAGCTGTTGATATGGAACGCGTTCATAAGAAAATTTTGTTTGTCCAGCAGCCCACATACCCTCACAGTGCCAGCCTCCACGCTCAACCTTACAAAATTGTCATCCACCCTCTCTGGCATATGATGTACAGCGAGGAAAAGTTCAATACACTTCAGATTTGAAAGGGAGTATGAAGAAGTTAGGGGACAAATAGAAGTACCAGAATGTTGAATAAATATTACCACATGTCACCAACCAACCAAGCAAATGTACAGCAAGACATTTATGACAACAACCCTGGAAGAAAGAGAATTTTTTGCCCCAACTGGAAAAAAATCATTCAACAATATGAAGAAATCAGAAAAATAAGAATTGGGAAACTGGAAATAGCAGAACTCAACTCAACCTACTGGGCGTCCTGAAAAGCAGGGCTCACAGAAGCTAGTGACAGCAAGAGGCAATGACTAGTGTGACTCTCTACTTGCTTGTTATGCATTCTTCCAAACAGCAAAAACTCCTGTGGAAATAGTGCCAATATAGCTAATTAATACGGTGACAGCATCGATATGTTACATTTGTTCTTGTTGTAGGGGAATTGAGGTGGGGCGGACGCAAGAACAGAACCACACCACTCAGGGATATCTCAAAGCCACTCACTAAGCAGGAGGGTGATGGCAGTCGCTATTTGACGATTTCTAATCTTCGACACATCCCACACACAGTTCTGCAGGGAACAAGGTCCCGGACAGTCCTCACCAACTCAGACAGGCACCGTAAGCCAGGGAACTGGGACCAGGACCCTCTCTCCAGGGATCTGGTCCCATCTGGTGGCCTGGTCCCAATGGGTCTTGGCTCCATTTTGGACCCAACCTTTTCCATATCATTGGAGGACCACTTATGTGTTCTCCACCTTCTCTGGTCAAATAAGGAGGGCTATTGTCTTATTTAATACTTTCGTTATAAGAAGTTGGATATTAACGGCAGTAGTAGAACAAAATTAATTCATTATTCTTTGTTTTTTAGGTCGTTATTAACCCAGTCATTTAGAGCTGGGCAGATATAGTCAATGTCTCATTTGTTTGGGCTGTGTTTTTGGGTAAGCTTCACCCCATGACAATTCTGTGTTTTACAGTGAGCTTCATTTAAAGATTTATAGGGTTTTTTACATTAATTCCAATATACCTGTAGGGACCATAAGGAGATTATTCAGCTAAATTTTTAGATACCAATTATTTATTTGTTTGTTTTTTGCATTTTTTTGGTGTGTTTTACTTTCTCCAGTTATGTGATACAAAGGTTTGCTTATGGATTCCACTGCTAATGTAAAATTATAGCAGTGCTGACCCTTTCACTTCTTTGGTGTACACTCCTTTATATTAAAGTGACTCTAATTTCAAATAAATGTAGGTAAGCTGTTTAAAAGGTTTAGCAAAGTGGCATCCGCATGATTCTAACTAATTCAAACATACGTTGCCTGGTAATTTGCTGATACAAAGGCGCAAATTGCATATATTTATGTTTTACGCAACAAATAAAACCCTTGCGTATCACAAAAACTTTCTGTGAATTCATCATAGAAGTTACAAATCTATTTCCCTCGTCATGAGGCTATTAATTATTTCCATGGAATGACACTCATGAGAAGGGAGAGGTACCACGGTGGCAGGTATGTAACCATGCTACAGCTCTGGGCCAGATCCTTGGTATAAATTGGTGTAGCTTCATCGAAGTTGTTGGAAGTACGCCAATTTATATTTGCTGTTGATTTGTCCCTCTGCTCATATTGTGAGATTATCCTCAAGTAATTTGTCTTCCACTTTTTATGCAAGCTTAGGGAAGGTCAAGCTCAGAGAAAACTCTGCCAAATTCTCCCTGAAGGTGCAGAACCTATTGCAGTCAGCAGCTGATAAACAGATACTTTTTAAAAGACTTTTATCTGGGCTATTAGTAAGTGTGGGTAGATAAATGCATCTGATTTGATTTCAAATCCATACAAGCATCGTAGGTTCAAAAGGTTAACTGAAGCACAGAAGTTATCAGATTCATATTGACTAAAGAAATCCCGAGAAGAAAGCTTAAAAAGAGTAGAGTAAGGAAAACCAGAGGATATATAAAACAGTACTATATGAAAATAACTTAGAAGCAGAGAGGAATAGATTAAAACTATAATCGTTTTCTGTATTTGAAATTTATTTTTATTTTTTTTAAATGGGCTTCTCTTCAGAATCACGTGAGACCAAATTGTCATCCATGTTAATACTTCTTTGTGCTGCGGTGATGTTAAAGACATTCTGAATAGACTTTTGAAGGTTTTGTTAGTGAAAGGGGGTTTCTGCAATAAGCTGGTAGATTTTAGGGTGATGGCAGCTCAGCTTATTCCTTCTTGGGCCAAAAGTACTGTGGGGGAGGAAAGGAAATTGTGATCTATAATTCTGCTCATTCATTTTGAGTGCTCTTAAAAGTCTGTAGAGGGATCTAAAAATTCAAGATAATTTTGTATTATTGCCAAATAGTCACATATGTTTTCTCCTAATTCCAGGGAAATGGGTGTTCACATTCCCTCTTCTAACAATTATGATTTTAAAGACTGAGTAAAATGGAAAATCAAATGTTCTTTTTGTTAGGACGAGTGTTTGCATTTCATTCGGCTCAAACAACTGCCATTTCACGCTCCCTTCATGCTTAGCTTCAAGTCGTATTCTCTGATGCTAATCCAATACTGCGTTTTCAGCCTGGCATTTCTCTATTCCGATGTTCTCCCCCAAATTTCACAGGGTTTGTCATTCCCTTGGCTTCTGAGAGTCAAGCACTTGAGGTTCTTGCACTTTTCAAGCTCCTCAAGAGGCAGGTCACCATCTCCTTGCAAGCACTCGCTGCTCTTCTGCTCTTCCTTCTGGTTATCTGACATAACCTCACGGCTTTGGCTGCTTCACGCTTTCCTTTTTGTCACCTCAGATGTTTTGGATACTCTGCTATGAGCCTTCACTATCTCATACGTTCTTGGTCTAAATTGGTCACGTTTTAAAAAGGAAGATAAATCAATCTGGTTTAGCTTACGTGATTACTGACAAATCAATCTGATTTAGCAGCTGTGACTACTACTCAGTTTGTTACATATGGCCATTGCTCAGAATACCCTGCTACCTCTTCTTAAATCAGCTATCCTCATTTTACTCATAAAGCAACTGTTCCTGGTAACAGGAAAGATTTTGAACATGATTCAAATCGTGTGCTAATATTTTAACAAGGAATTTCCCTTAACCAGAGTTGAAGCCTGTATCCAGAAGTGCAGGAATTTGGAGGGAGGAAAGAACTAAGCCTCGTATCTATTATAGCTTCTTTTAAAGAAATTATGAGAGACCATCTTCCCATCTTCACCTTCCGGGGTAGGGGGGGAAGAAAAAGAAAAGTAGCCACTGACACCCTTCTGTGATATAAAACCTAAAGCAAACAAGCAGGGGTAGAAATCTGCCACACACACTGCCGTTGTATAATTTGGCTTCTGAAGGACGTTTCACAGAACAGTCCCACAGGAAGGGGGTCAGGATGCTGGGCAGGATTCGCTCAGCTTAGTTACCATAGTCAGGATCAAAACGGTTGCCATATCTGAGGTAAAGAAAGAATCCAAGTCTTCCACATTCATAATCACTGGGATAATAAATGCCATTTCCTACCTTGGCAGCTCGATGAGACTAGCCTTGAGGATTTTGTGTCTTGATTTCTTTGCCTTCACAGCTGCAACTCTTCAGCAGATTCAACATGAATTCATTACTGGGTTTGGAAGACCAAAACTGTATTTTTTAACAGAAACACCCTTCATTTAAAAAAGAACGTTCAAGTCTGGTTGCAAGTCTTACATTACATTTGGACTACCAGAACCCATGGATTTCATGTCTCTTGATTATCCAAAAGTTATTTTTTCTTGTTAGAGAATATGATGATACCTACCAGAAGAAGAAATATGTGACCTGAGTACCAAAAAAAAAAAAGGAAAAGAAAGGAAAGAACCTTACCAGGAGAAAACATTCAATCTATCTCTGCTCTTCTTTGTCAGTATCTACTGACGTTTCTCAATGTTTGTTCATATTACAAGGTGTGAGTCAATACACTGAATAAGAAAACACAGAATCAAAATCAAATACTCCCTTACTATAACAAAAATCCAGGAACTTGAAGGAACATCAAAGTGGCAATCTCTCAGAATAGCCATTTTAGTTTCAGCAACATAAACTTCTCTTGCTAATTGACCATTATTGATAAGGAAAAAGCTACATTGCTTTACTAAAATGACGCTTTGGAGCATATTGCAATGGGTAATTACCAGAACCCAGGCACCATACCAATGAGGCTGACAAGCTGTGACAAGGGAACGAAAGTATATTTTTGAAAAGTAGAAGTAAAAATTTAAATGTTTTATTGACACGGGTGATATATTTACAAAACAAAATGTCTGAAAATGGTTTCGAATATAGTGCAGATTAATGGTCCAGGTGAATGAGGTCAGATGAACACATAATTTTAGATCAGATATAGGAAAAAAGTTTCAGAAGAAGAGCGAGCATAGGAAGAAAGTTTTCTTCAACCATATTCTTGCAAAATATCATTTCGTTCTTAAGGTTAAAGACAGCCTTGTTATTTCGGTGACAAGGTATAGCACTGGGCTTGCAGCAAATCATTGTCAAGCTGCTTCTAGTGTTCACTGTCAAATTCTATAAAAATCAAGCACATGGTGTCTTACAAGTCTTGAAAAGAAACAACTGTGAAATGTCCAGAAAAGAAAGAGAACGATTTCCTCCTAGACTTACTAAAAATCATCACTGTGAGAAATTTTGTAATGAAACAGACACATATTAAATTTCTCCAACTTGCCACCCAGGTGTTAGGCTAAATAATTATAATGCTATGCTCGCTAAAGTCCTTATTTATGCTTTCCAGAAAAGGCCAGAATTTTCAAGAGAAATAAGTACCGTGTATTTACAGACTGTACAAGTACCCAGAGATGAAAAACATTCTGTTCATTATTTTTCTACATATACTTCTAAATTTTATTGGACAGTGACAATTTTTATGAGTCTTTTCTCTGAGAAATCATTCACATGTGCGAGTGTAGCACAAGACAGATATCAAATATGAGTTCTGAAAATATCGAAGCTTAAGGCCAGACTAAGGCTTTGAAGGCTTTCAGAGCAAGTAAAAGAAACCCTGTTTCCCTTCCCATTCTGGAAGAGGCAAGAAATGGCTTCATTTCTTTACATTCCATAGGTTTCATAACCTGAATCCTACATTTATCTTGGATAACTCAGTTATGTAATTTGATAACTATGGGATAAATATTTGTGAGAGAATATTATTATCATTAAAAAGTGAACAAAGTGATTCACTGTATTATTGTTTGGGAAATAACAGCACCACATTTTCATTTTAAAAATAACCCAAAATAAGGTTTTATAGCTTTGTTTTCTGGTAAGAGTAACCATCTATATCTCTACTACCATCACAGTAAATGTAGATGTTGAGGCAGCGACAGAAATCTGGGCAGAGGTAGAATTTAGTTGAGGGAATGGTAAGGTGACAGATTCTCAAAGACAAAAATGTGGCAGTGACAGATATGGGCTTTTTTTAATTCTTGAAGAAAATTCAGGAAATTACTACAGCTCATAAGAAGCTAAAAGAAGCTCTAAAGTTCCATTTGTAACAACTAATTTGGTATCAATGAAAATCTTGGGAACTGTCATTTACTCTTTCTTTTCCTACTGTTCTTTCTCTTACTTTCTGATGAATAAATGTTAGGAAAAACGAGTGCAAACATGCAGGAAAAAAAAAAAACATATTTCTTTTTTTTAGTGATAATAAGTTGCACAGAAGATTTTTATTTTCACTGGGTAGTTTTTTGTTTGTTTTTTTTTTTAAGGGATCATTACTTAACACAACTTACACAGCAGAGGAACAATTTTTTACTGTCACCGAGAGGGAGAGTCAATGGAAATACCACAGTGACAAGAAACAATTGAATCACATCTTTATAGAATAAATTTAAAGCATCCATAAAAACTGTACATATAACACAATTCTGAGAGAAAAAAGGAATACTAGATCCTCTCATGTTATTAGAGATCAGATTAAACTTTATTCTATCTGAAAACATAACCTCTATGTGTCACACAGAATAACTGGAATAAATCAGTAAATTGAATGAAGACAAAGCCTTCACCACAAAGACAGTCTCCTGTCTTTGGCCAAACAATGGCAGGAAGGAATTTAACACAGAATCTGATCAGAAAACCTTCCTTAAATAGGCCTGTCCTAGCTGTGTATATTCAACAGGGTCAAAGGCAATAAAGAACGGGAAGCCCTAGTAGTTTTGACCAAGTGGTAGTACTGCTTACTCATTGTTAAAGACAGACAAATTTAAAAAAAAACAAGAGTCTTGCAAGTTAAAATACAAAGATGAAGCCTGGCAACAGCTGGCCTGGATCCACAGCTAGTATTAATGTGCCTATTCTAATTTACAGAAGCTGAAACTGGCTGATATTAAATTTACTTATGATTCGATTCTGAGGGTGACCTGATGTCTTGATTTCTAAATGCTCAAGGCAAAGGCCTGGCTGGATACTGTGAAACTTCCTGTTCAGACAGGAAAATTCCTGTTCGGTCCATGGATCAGGACCTGGGACCTCAGAGACCATTTGGAAATATTCTCTCTATTCTGAAACACAGAAATCTCTGATTGCTGCTTTTCGGACAGGGACCATATGTATCATTTATGGCTGCCTTTTTAACATATTGCTTTTATGCCCAGCACTCTTCTACCACTAAGTTTTTTCTACTTTGTTACAGATAATGTCACTGCCTACTGTTAAATATTTTTTTTTAATCTTATCCTTAAAATTGTATTATTGCACAAGCCGGAGATGTGATATTAAGCTTGTTCTTCCTTTAAAAAGTCATTATCCTGGTGGTCTTGGTCACAAATGAGAAATCTCACTCTGAAGTCTACCTTAAAATTTTAAAATATTGTGCATGACAGCAGCCTTATTTATAAAAATTTCTTCCCCACTTCAATGGGGCTCAAGGTTGATTCATGAACTAATCCACTCAAAATCAATTGCATATCCAAAGCAAAAGACAATATACAGTAAAAGCGAGAGTGGAAGGAAATATCAAAATATACATATATATTACACAAACAATATCTTTGTAGTAGATATAAATTATGATTCACCTGAATATTCTTTGGTTATTTAGTGTATTATTTACAAGAGACACAGACCAGATTAAAGGATGTATTTAAAGTATCTTATCAGAGATAGTTTCGTGATCATGGATAAGAATGGGAAAAAAATTTATTGTCTTTTGGGTTATAACTAATGAAATAGGAGAGTTGCAGCATATAATAATGAGAGTCAGAAGCAGAGAAGTCAGAGGAGCAGATTTCAGAGGGATTAAAGCTTTTCATTGTTTATGTATAAAGAAAGTGATTTATTAAAAAGAGTTGCTGAAGAACAAAAGGAAAAAATGCCCATTCTTTTGAAATGCATTTTCCCTAGCCTCCCTAAGAACATATTTATAAACCTGTACAATAAATAGGAAAGCTAAGCAAAGAATAACATTAGTATGTGCACTTATAAAAAAGAAAAGAAGTGCAAACAAAATCTGGCCAGCTGGTAAAAAAGGCTGAATTAATGTGCCTTCGTGTATCAGATTTGCAAGAATGCAAATATCGCAGCTTTTGGTCAGCTGGTTTTGAGATTAATTTCAAACAAGTAACTTTTTTTTCCTTAAGGAAATGGACTAATAATAGACAGGTCATAAGTATGCAAACAGGGCTGACTCTGCCATAAAAGCAGAATAGGTTGCCAACTAGAGCAGCAAAATATTGAGGGCAGCAAAATTAATTATGAACATGGTTTGTGGGTCTGCAGATCTTTTTCTCCATTACCCTAAACTGCAAGTCTTTTGGACTTGTACGCAATTGTATGGGTCAATCAGTAGAACCAGGGAATTTTATGTAATTGGTGTTTTAAAACTACAGAGGTATATCTAAAAAACCTTAGTGTTACCATAAAATATATTATTATGAGCAATGTAACTTTGTTTTAAAGTATATTGTTACCTAACATACTACAGACTTTTTTTTTCACGTTTACCTAAGTTTTTTGCCTGAAAGAAGAATGTTAAATACTAGATTTTCTGTCCTCTTTTTTAAAAGAAGACCTCAGAAGATTTGCGGACCAGATGAAAAGAAAAACAAAACAAAGCAAAACAAAACAAAAAACTCCCCAACAATAAAACAGACGATTTCATAGCTTCATCATTGGATGCCTGTCTTCAAACATCCAAAAGGACTCAAGCTGTCAGAGCTTTGATTGACAATGTCTTGTCTTCATCCAAGTGCATTAGTTTATATCTGCCATCTACTGCTTAGTACTATGAGTTTATTCTGCAACTCTTTGTAATTAATTTTTATTTTAATTATCTTGAATAATTTGGTATCCTCACTTATCCCTAACTTGTCCTCCTTTCTAGAATGTGTCTGTTGAACGTGAAACTGGCGTGTGCAGTGCGAGTCTGAGTAACGTAAGCCCTTATTTATGGGTGGACGTTGGTGCTTGGGTAGGAATCTCAGGGTAGGAAATACCGCAGTGGCACAGTCCAGACCATCGGAACGCAGCATAAAAAGCAAAGCGCTGTAGAAAGGTACAATATGGTACAAGTTAAGGCACCGGCATCCACATTTCCATTGTCCAAACTGAGGATGGGATGGCAGGGCAAGCTTAGACTAGAAATGGATTCCAGATCAGTGCGTAAACAGCACTGTGCTTTAGCTATAGAAAAATCACCTTCTCCTTGTGGTTACGGTATTTCATTTTAATCTGTTGCCACGAGTTGATGACAAATGCCAGCACTAACCTAGAGTTTCCAAGCTTTATTTTTTTCTTCTAATTTGCTTTTTTTGTGTCTACTATCTTTTTCCAGCTTTCCTAATGGAAAGACGTCCTTTGATTTCTCAAATGAGGTGCTACTCCCCCCTCTTGTTGGTGGACCATGTTGGAATTCCATGGGGACTAAGCCCAGCGGCACAGACAATGGAAAAGGAAAGGAAAAAAAAAAAAAAGTTCAAATAAATTAACTGGACTTGAAATGAAAAGCTAACATGTTACAAATTAATTATTTGAAACTTTAAGTTCACTACCAGCTCACACCAATAGCTTTTTCTATTTCTGTGTGTTCTCTGCCTTTCATAGGATGAGACATACTTGTACCTTTGCAAACTGACATGGACATGGAAAAGCCTAAGGTTTCCATGATTTAAGGACGCGCATTCTACAAAACAATAGGAGCTGTCTTCTGAAGTGCTATTGTAGAGCGCTCCAGCAGCACTGAAAATCTTTGAAAAGAACCCATACGGAACGGGAAGGAGAATAGCTGTAAACTGCAAGGGACACGGATTATTAGTTTGCTTTTGAAAACCAAAAGATGGAAGGGAGGGAGGAGGGAAGGAAGGACTGGAGAAGGAAGGAAGGATGGAAGGAAGGAAGAAAGCAAGGGATTTAATTTTGTATAGAAGGAGTCGTTTCATACATGAGGTATGAAACAGAAAATGATGCCTGGGCTAAGAAAGAAGCATCCCTACCTGCCAGAGAGAAACGATGAGGGGACTGCAGAATGAAAGCAAAAGAAATGGCAGAGCTATGTTTTAAAAATCCTAGTGTTTCCAGTTGTTACTGCGAGGTTTAAGTTGGCAGTGACATATTATTTTGGCACATTGTCATTTTTACTTTCATTATGGTTAAGACCCAGCAGAGATGTTATATCGATGCTGTAAGGGACTATGTTTATTAAAGGAACTTCAAGAGCACATTGTAGTGCTGCTGTATAACATCATTTATAAAAGCATTTACATCCATCAGTGTCATCTGGGGTTGCTATAAAACACAAGTTCCGAAATTTGGACAGTTTGGCACTGTACAGACATAACACACCAGTCATGGTATGACAATAGTAATTCACTATTTAATCACGCTGAGAAACTTTTTACTCACTTAAACAGCAACTTTATCTACTCTAGGATGTAATCACCTTTCCAGACTATGTATTTGGATGCACATTGCATTACCAATTTTACATGTAACTAAAATAAACAAACAAATGCTGCCTTTTCAAAGCCCATTTCATCTTTATATATCCACATATAATTTTCAGTCTCGCACAGCATGAGTGTTCAGAATAAAAGAGACTCCTAAAGTCCATGTGAATATGCATTTACAGCGGCTGCACAATCAAAGGTATTTTTATCTGCTAGCCTTCTTTTATAAGACGTAAACCACACATTTGTAAAGAGTAATATTTGGACTTTTATTCCTGGCTTTGAGCAACTTATGGCAGAGGTGGTTTTTTGTCTGAGAAGAGCCACAGTGACATATGCGTCAATACAACTAATGGTTATTCATTCTCACAGCTTAGTATTTCACTCAATGCCAATCTAAATATGTATGTGTGTGCATAAAAGAACATGTACTTACCTATAGGTAAAAAAATCCCCCTAACTGGTCTACCTTTTACTATGTGATAGACTACTTCTTTCTAATAAAATAGGAATTGATGGAGTTTTTAAAGAAAAAAAAAAATAATTAATTTTTCCCTGTTGTTTTTAATTTTCATATAAGCCTGATTTTACTGCCATAATCCATGATTGGAAATAAAATTGCCAGAGTACTGTAGGAAAGAAATTTTCCAGTTTCTAATACAATTTCAATCTTTTATCCCATGGGAATACCAATTCACTTGATAGATGAAGCACATGACTGACACCAGTAAATAAATGCCAACACAGTGTTCAAACCCTTCAGGAATCGTTATTGACTAACCAACACGAGTAAAACACGTACGTTGAATCATCAGCTTCGTAGAGGAACTAAAACTGTGACTCCCTTGGCAAGTTTTATTTACCTACCCTTTCCCATGCAAAGGAGAAGCTCCTGTAGTCTATCACATTATTCCTGATCGTTATATCTCCATGTTCACACCACCACCTTAATGCCTTACCCGTGAAGAGGTTGCGTATCCACTTTCCTCCCCCTACACAATTTGGGTAAAAATCATCAGAGCTTGTCCACTGGCTGAACGTTGCGTTTCTTGGGACTGAGCTGTAACTCCACAATCTCTGATGCCCATTTCAGATTTCCGCGTGCCCTACAAAAACTTGTCTTCCAAATCAGAGACGAAATTATTGCAATTTTATTGTCTTGTATAGCTGCTGGGAGCAGTACGTGACTCAGTTTGTAGCAATGCAGAATGGCCACACAAGTGCCAGCGGAGACCATCACAGCAGTGACTCAAGAGTTACTGTGGTGGGACAGCTCTGAGAGCCCATGTGCCATTTAGAGAGACCTGGAAGGTTAAAGAACAAAGTTCACCGCTCCGAGAAAAAACGAAAACAATCGGTGTGGAAGCAGGTATAATTGATTTGGATGACATGATGCATGCTGCAATTTGTTGCTCTGTATTGAGGCAGAATGGTGGCAGAAGCTCTGTAATTGAAAACCAAGGGCTGAGAAAATTGAAGGGTTTTCTGTGGTTGCTGTCACTTTGGGAACTGACTATCCCAGGCTTTTGGAGCTTGATGTTCCAGATTAACTGTCAGAGACAACTGGTGATATTCTCATGATGCTATTTACCTCAATATCTCAAATGCAGCTGAACTTATAGCTGATTTTCATTGATTTGAGTTTCCAAATTGTGTTAAGAACATTGATGTCTGTATGCTCACCTCCAGCCCTTGGTCTGTTGCTGAAAAGCTTACAGAAAAATAACACATACAAAAAGGCAAGTGATATAAAAGCTGGGGTTTTTTCCTAACCAGTGTGTGAAATAACTGATTGAAAAAGCTTTTCTTTCATAGAAGGTTGCTATGATAATGATGTGAATCGCGTGATTATCAATCAGTGCTGGTGTACATGGTGATGTACATGGGTATAGACAGATGTACAGTGATCAATCGAGTGTCAATTTCGTCATGATCTTCTATACGAAACATTTAAGGATAAAATGGAGCAAGATTACTAGATCCCATGAGTTTGACACAAAATGTTTTGCAGAAGAGTCTGTAACGCTGGTCCTTTGATCATTCAGATCCGGCACAGGACTGGGACGCATTTTTCACTCCTTTCCATGAACACCACAACCACTTTTCCTCAGTGAGAAAAGTGGAAAAAAGATGCAGGGCAGGAGGTGAGTCTGAGATAGATAAGGAAACAAGTCACAGACCCGGGACTGGAAAGCCTGTCTTTATTCCACAGGTTAGACACAGTCATGGAAAGTTTTCATCATTTTTACAGAACAATTTTTCTGAGTATAGGTCGTTCCTCCTTTGTTGCAGCTGCACAAACCTCAAAACCAGGTTCAACCATTGGAGAACTTTATCAAACTTGCAAACGTGAACAAAGACTAACAAGAATGTGGTCAGATCTGCAGGCTGCAAACAATAAATAAATGAGAGGTTTCGAACAGCAGAACAATGTGCAAGCCAAAGCAAGCCAAAGCTCTTCATCAGACTAAAATTAGAACAAACTTTCAAACTTTAAAAAAAATCCAAATATGTAGAGGTAGAAAGCAATTAGACCAGAGATAGCAACATGTGCTGCTTAGCTCAGTTTTCTTCTCTTTCCGTTTCTACCGCGCACGGTGCTACACAACAGTAATCTCGGGTGAGACACCTGCCTGGCACCTACCGTTCTCCAAACTTCTTGGCTCTGAAAAGGCAACTGTCATTTCAGCTTTCTGCTGCCTGCTTTGTGACTCACTGCAGTTTGGGAGAGGTTGGAGGAGCTGAGAAGTCCTGCTTATTGAAGCTGCTCCTTTACTAAAGGAGGATTTACACGTGCTGGGTAGGTTTAGGCTGGACATTAGGAAAAATTCTTCCCAGAAAGAGCGGTCAGACACTGGAATAGGCTGCCCAGGGAGGTGGTGGAGTCCCCATCCCTGGATGTGTTTAAGACTCGTTTGGATGTGGTGTTAAGGGATATGGTGTAAGGGAGAACTTTGTAGAGTGGAGTTGATGGTTGGACTCGGTGATCCCAAGGGTCTTTTCCAACCTAAATGATTCTATTCTATTCTATTCTATTCTATACTTCATACTGCTCGCATAGGCATTGTAAATATTTTTTGACTGTGCCTAAGGCCATACATCTACTGTTGTGGTTTATCCCAGCCAGCAACTAGAACCATGCATCCGCTTGCTCACGCCCCCAGTTTTCCACTCTTCCTCCCAAGAAGGGGGGGTGGGGAGAGGGAAAAAAAAGAAGGGGTGGAAAGGGAGGAAAAAACCTCATGGGCTGAGATAAAGACAGTTTAATAGAAATGATAATAAAAAAGGAAAAATAACAATAATAATAATAATAATGACATGGGTCAGCCACCGCCTGGTGAATTGGCACTGTCCTGAGTGGCAATTCCCATCCCCTGGCCAACCCCCATGGAGTATTCCATTGGCCATTCCACCCTTCTGTCTGTGCTCCTACGGGAAGCTGAAAAAGTCCTTGAATAGTGTAAGCATCACTTAGCAACAACTAAAACTGACAGGTATTATTGACATTCCTTCCACAGCAATCACCAGAAAGAAAATTAACCCTTTCCCAGCTGAAATCAGGACATCTACCCGGTCCTTCCTACAAGTGCTGGCACTTGCATCGCTGCCTGCATCAACTCAAGGTATTCTCAGATCTTGATCCTCCCATTTACGTGATCTGTGCAAAAAGAATTGAGTACAGTTGTATATCTAGGTGCTGTAAATGTTATTTTTGTGCCTTTCCACTGATTTGAGGCATACGTGGGAGGCTTAGGGGGGATTTGGTTTGTGGCGGTGTTCTTCTTTGCACATCATAAAAGGCTCTCCCAGTTATAGACTGTAATCTGTCTTCACGAATATGATGGAGATATTAAAGTCCGACCAGCCTCACAACAATATGTAAGCACAGACATGTCTATTGTGTAAATACGAAAAAATGTAAATTATAAGAAAGTGAAAGAAGATGTGTCTGCAGAGCTCCGAGGGACAGACTGATTAATCTGTTCACAAATTTAGTTTCGTCAACAGGATTTGTTTACCTGAAGAGTTTCCGCAGGAATTAATAAGTACAGACAATTTAGGCTTTCAGTGTCTTCCCATATTAGCAGACGTCAGACAGCAGAACAGCCCAAATAATTTGTAGATCAATTAATAATCTAATTTTATTGAAATACTTTATTTACTTTAGTAATTCATAGTGATTATATGGGTCGTAATGTGTAAGGAAAAATATTTCAGTTTTGTGTTAATGAGGGAGTGGTATGATTATCTGATGTCAATCAGGATTGCAAAGATAATATTACACAATGTCTATTGCTGAACTTGAGATGCAAAAAAATATTTTCAAAATGACATTTAGTTGGTGACCATTTGTCCAGAACGTGTCATGATAAGGGAGTAAGGAACAGGTTGGTGTGAGCATCTTAAGCTGAAATAATATTGAGAGAGAGGCAAAAACCTAAGATCATTCTCCATACCTGTCCCAAAGGAGCAAGTCTGAGCTGCCCTCTCTTTAAGTGGTTTCAGATGTAACAATCACTTTAAATGCACCCTCTGTGAACTTTGTTCTCGTGTTCCTCCGCTTCTCTGTATGTCAAACAGGGGCAGCAACAGTCACTTCAGTAAGGCTGTTTGAATTCCCCGGTGAAAACTCATGTGCATCACGAATGTCTGCGCTAAAATCCAATTGTGTCCCATTTGATGTTCCCTCTGTCTCTTCTTACCGGTAAAACGGGAAGATAAGGGGAGAGAAATATGTTCAATTTCTCCCTAATCATATCTTCCAACATAATACATTGCGTTTGTTTTGAATTTTACTATTACGTTACATCATTTTTTCAAACCTCATGTTCCTCTTTTTCCCTCTACTTCCTTTTTATCCTTATCTACAGCACCTCAAGAATAAAATTTTCATACACGCATAATTTGGAAGTGCCCGCTACAAAAGACTGTGGTTCTAGTACAGCCGAAATTTGCACATTAATTTCCTTCTTTTCCTTCTCAGTGGAAAAAAGAAGTAGGAACCAATGGGAAATTCACACCAGGTTTACTATTTCCAAAATGTCTCCCTCTGATTTAAACATCTATAGAAATAATAGTGTCCCTCTAGAAAGACACGATAGGTTTTAAAGTTTCTTTCAAATCTTCTTGACGTAGAAAAAAAAATGATGAGATTTCAAAGAGAAGTTCCACACAGGAGAGCTTTGGTGCAGCCACTGTTCTTGTAATGCCAGAGCAGATTCATCTCAGGGATTGCTCTAATCTGTCCTTTTTATACATATACAATATAAAAAATATGTTGATCTTTCTAAAGATTTTTTTTTTAGTACTTTTTTCTCATTATTGTATCATCCATCACAATAGGTTGTCTTATTCATGTACTGGATTAAAGTGTGTGGGGTGATAATTCTTATATAGAAATAAAATACCAGTTTTTACTACAGTTGAGAGCTTTCAGCTAGAATGAGTGCTCTACTGAATAAATTAAATCATTCAGGATGAATACATCTTACCATAGTTTTTCCCTTTTCTTCTTTGATTACCATAAATTGATATATCTATGTACGTAAAAAAAAAGAAAAGAAACCACAACATATAGTATGACCTATGTGCAAAACGTGAAAAGGTACACAAACAGCTTTTTTTTCCTCATGTCCTCTACACAACTAACTAGTACACAAAAAACCCCCAATTTTTCCTCTTTGCAATTAAGAAGAAAAAGTGACCAAAAGGGAACGGGAATCTTAGATGAATCACCTTGTTCTTTCCTACTTGGAGAGGAGCAATGAGAAAACAAAAGTTGTGAAGCAAAAAATCTTAGATAATCTTTGTTAACTATAGTTTCTTTGCAATTTTTAAGGTCCCCACTTTAATACCATGGGATAAAAATTATCCAATTGTATTTGTCTATGTAGATAGGTATGATGAGGTTTGACTTTTTCTCCAGGTTTCTCATAGAGAAAAACGGGTGGCTCACAATCTGACCTGAGATGGGATAGGTGCACATTCAAATAGTCTTGAGTGATATCAACTGAAACTGCCTTGAATCAGAATTATTTTTGTCTTCCTGCCTACAGAAAAGAAGTTTTCACATTGAACAGCTAGGGAAAAATCAATCATGAGCGCTAAAAGAGTACCATTTTTGGGATGCGCTTCCTTAGACACGCACAGGAACCTAAAATACCACCGTAAGAATGAAGCCCAACACCCTGTTGTCTTTCCTTCTGAGCCACACTTAGACATTTGGCTCCATTCAAAGACTGAATGGAAAGTAGTTCAGTGACAGACAGATTTTTGAGGAAGTTGGCTTAAGGTTTTGGCTTTTTCTTTTCATTTTCTGAAGCTATATGTTATTTAGTGATAATGATAACTGAAAATGTTCTTTAGCATGTTGAATTCCACAGTGCTCCACGCTTCGAAAATTAAAATGAGATTTAGTTACTGTTACAGGAGACCTGTTACTTTTGTTATGTTGCAGGAAAAGAGTGAAAAGCTCCACAAATGAGAAAAAAGATACAGAAAACAGCTTCGTATGTGCTAAATAAATATTGAGCAAACCAGGGTGACCAGAACAGTCTTCCTTCTTTCGCTTGTGATTACAGCGTCAAAGAAACATGTGGCAAAGGAGGTCATACAGCAATTAAGTACTTTTGTTATCAAAGCAAAATTTTAAGCAACATTTTCATATATTGCAGTGCAAAATAGTCAGTCATTCAGATTCCATTGATCTAGTCAAAAACATTGTTAGGTTGCATTTTTTTAAGAAGCATGTCACAAAATGACCAGCTTGTCATAAATTGCGAGGACTGGTGGTATACCTCAGAAACCTGCAATAAATGGAATTTATGTGTTGCACTTGGTCTTATTTTTGGACTGGTAACAAAGATTTTGTACTTTGAAAGCAAAAATGGTGGACAGAAGTTTGGGGAAGCCATGGAAGTGGCTGTTAGATGGAAGAATGAGAGCAAAGATCCCTGCAAATGCCTGGGGTCTGTTATCTATTCCTGCTTTGCTCCGCACTCTCCTTTCTTCAGTTTTCGGTACATGTTTGTAGATACTTGAAAGAGAGTTATCTTTAAGCAGAAACATTAAAAATAAACATTTAAAGCATTGAAAAAATGGCAAAATAATTATTTATATTAAAACCTGTCACAGCCCATCCAAATGTTAGCATTTATCTCTGCTTTGCATAGATAGACTTCAGACGAACCTATGAAGCATTATGTATATTGACATTTTTCTTTTCCAAACAGTTATTTCTTCACTGAATTATCAGAAACATCATCTGTGTTTGCTTTTGGTAAGACAGAAATAAATTTTATGTCTGTTAATGCACTGTAGCACCAGGATTGAGCCTTTTTTGACAACTCCTTTTTTAGCACTATTTTTCTCCCTCCCTCACTTCTTCCTTTCTCTGGCCTCACTGAAATCCTTGGATACGTCAAATATCTACATCCCTAACTCATATCCTTGAAGACAATAATGTATTGACCGCACCTTCTCCCCTCCTCATCAAAAAAAAAAAAGAGAGAGAAGGAACCTCCCCACACAAGGGGTAACAATTTTAAACTAAAAGAGGATAGATTTAAGCTAAGACATAAGGAAGAAATTTTTTACGATGATAGTGGTAAAACCCTGGCCCAGGTTGCCCAGAGAGGTGGTGGATGCCCCATCCGTGGATGTCCCGTGCCTGGAAACATTCAAGGTGAGGTTGGATGGGTCTCTGAGCAACCTGATCTAGTTGAAGATGTCCCTGGTTATGGCAGGGGGGGTTGGACTAGATGGCCTTGAAATGTCCCTTCCAACCCAAACTGTTCTAGGAGTCTATGATTCTATGATTTCATTAAACCCTTTCCCAGCTTCTGTAGGGACCCAGCCACACAAAACTCTGAACTCCGGATCTCAGCAAGCACTTCTTCCCTCTCTGTGTCCATTCTTCATTCCAGCAGGGCTGGCCCGGTGGAGTCCCCATTCCCCCAGACATCCCCATCCATCCCCCTGTCTGCCCCAGCCCTACTCATCTGCCCTGCCCTAGCCTAGACATCTGGGTTCTTCACACCATCTCAAAGACATGGCTTTGCCAGCCACCCTGATGCGCCACCCTCACTTCACAGGGGTAAGGGGTGGTGGGAGGAGGTGGTAGACCTCTTTCCAACATGTTGCGTGCACTCAACCCTCAGAAACCTGTGCCTTCGGTCCCCTTTCCTCTGTCCCCCATTGGGCTTCAAGAAGATGTGTTCCAGACTACCAAAGAAGATGAAACCTTCAGAGAGACTGGGAATGGTGGGAACAGAGCGGAAAAGTGGGGAGGGAGAAGGCAAAAGCTTTCACTCTCTTAAGGCTCATTCTGCATTTCCCAGAGGGCACAAATTTAGTCCGAGAACTGCTGTGCAAGAGCGTGTCTGCTGCGTTCGGCAGGTCAGTGACACAATATTAGCACTCGGATAACAAAATTTCAAAACCAATAGCTTTTTCAAATGAATTGCAAACAGGGGTTGTAGGAAACTAATGAGACCTGGTAGATTTCTTATTCTTAAACAAAAGGGATTTTAATTGAAACAGGAAACATTCCAAACCTGCTCGT
Organism: Larus michahellis; assembly: GCF_964199755.1. Taxonomy (NCBI): domain Eukaryota; kingdom Metazoa; phylum Chordata; class Aves; order Charadriiformes; family Laridae; genus Larus; species Larus michahellis. The sequence goes on along the minus strand of NC_133900.1, from coordinate 83,690,225 downwards.
GTCAGAACCTTACTATAAACATATTATAACAGCAAAGTGACAGCTGTTTTGTCAGCATTTATACTTAATACTCTTTTTAATGATTCTGTTAAAAGATAGCTATTTTAACAAAATTGCCACAGAATGAACATATGGCACCTTTCTGTATTCTCACCTAAATTATTAGCCAAAGTTTGGGGCCATGTGGACAAAAACATTCAAAAAATGGCAGTTACCTCAAAGGAGGAATCAAAAAGCAAAAAAAAAAAACCAAAAACATTTTCTTCTGCTCACAGCTCCATTTCCTACTAGGAAAAAACTCAGTCTCCATCTGGCCTAAATCTCTTCTTTGCCTTTTTTCTAACATGTTCCCAATGGTTGCTCATGTTATAGCTGATGCCCTCTCTTCTCTTCAGATTCGATCTACTGCACAGTTTGCAGATCCACAGGATTTCCCCAAAAGAACTGGGGAAATCATTTTCCTCACGTGTTCCTTGCCTGTACTCTTTCTGCTTTTTTTCAAACCAGAGCCTTCAGTGGTTTCAGCTACTCGATGCCTGAAGGAGGTTAATAAATGTTTGTTAGGTTTAAAAGGAGCTTTAACACTGTGGGCAGGGTTTCACTAAAAAACCCTGCATTGAACCCCAGTGTTCTCAGTTTTGAAAGCCTTTTCATGAGCTGTCCAGAAAGTTAACATGGTAACCAGGCTTCCTCCTCTGTAGCTCAAGGATGGGCTTTCTGGGATGTCACAGCTCCACAGCAAGCCCCATAGTCCACTAGAGGTGCTTCCATTTCCAGAACCTCAATATAATTGATGTCTGATCCGATTCAAACCCCTGACACTGCACACTCAGCACAACTGCTCAAGAACTGCAAGCCCCAGAGATGCCACCATTGCTCCAGAGAGCTATCTGACAGAATTCTGCCAGTGGCTCCCCTTCCTGCCGCCCTCTTCACTTCTCTGTGACTATCAGAAAGGCTTCATCCAGTCTAACAGCATAACCTGAAAATAAAAACAAGTTGGCCTAAATATTGCCACTGCAGATGCTGGTGTAAATCCAAATTTGATTACGTCAGTAGATAGCTTTTATGTGCACTCCTGTGCTAGCGAAGATTAGGTTTGAACTGTCTCTAACAAAGAGAATTCATTTGTGCTTTTGAACATTTTCATTTCCAAATCCCTGCCATATTGCCTAATTCTAATTCTTCCGTGGACACGCATGTTGCACTTCTGCCACCCAGCTTTGATTGCAATTTTTCTTATCGTTTGCCAAGTACAGCTCTGATTTCCTCATACAACCTTGCTTGGTCAGGACATTCCAGCCTGTTATTATTTCCATTTCAAAGAACCTTCAGCAAAGTAGCGGCAGCAGCAGCAATCCATCTCCTCACAGGATGCCATCTCTGTCTGTAATGACTGTTTCATCAATGTCCAGGACAGAACATCTATAACCCTGATCAGTGTTTTTCTTTCCTTCTTCCTTCACTTTCTCCTGATCTTGGATTTTTACTTGCCACCTGAATTCATATTAAAGACATGGGTTTATTCTAAATGGCTTTGGTAAACTACAGAAACTTGCTTGTTTTAAGTCGGCTTTCAATCACAGAGGGATGTTACATGTTATGATGTTTGGTACCTGTATGATTATTTTTATCTGCTAAATGACCAAACAGATGTTACTGGTTTTAGAATAAATTTTCCCTACAAAAGGAATGAACACCGACAGCTCAAGCTGATAATACCACTAGCCAGGTACAAGCAAAAATTTCAAGTTCACTAAATGTAATATAAAATTCCTTTTTTTTGCTTTTAGTAGCTTGATCACTTTCCTTGTAATACACGTTATTAAAACATTATCATATTGTGTTGTGATGTTGTGTTGATATTATGTTGTGATTGCACACATTAATCATTAGTTTTACTTATATATGTTTACACATAACATTTCTAATTTAATCAATAGAGGTTTTGCATAATATACGCATAAACTAGAACATTATTTTAAATGCTATCATCACCATTAATTTTTACTTATGTAGGGGAAAAAAGTGCGTAACAGTTGAGATTTTTTAACAGTGCTCCACTGAATATTAATGTCTACAAGAGAAAGTACAATTACTGTGAACATACCCTGTGACATAGCGAACACAGCAGTGAGGATTAGCTCAACAGATTCTCTTTTACATTCTAAATCACTAGCACGGGAAGATTCTTTATCAGGTTCTCGAGTTTCATAATGTAAACACATCAATTACAATACCATAACAGTGTCAAGGGTTAATTGTATGCTTATTCTCTTTCCTGAAAGAGAAATGTTTCCTAGTTCTTCGTTTGTTCTGGTGTGGGGCTTTTGCAGGGGGGGCTAAGGGGGATAAATACTGCATTTCCTAAATTTGTAAGGATTTACAAGGTGCTCCATAGAAAAAAAAGAGAAAACAGGTTTTAAGAAGACAAAATGCGAGGGTCTCAGCCTCATGAGGATACAGGAAACTCAGAACATGTTCACACAGATTTGTTCAGGGCGGCTATTTGGTGCTAAAGGTCCTACTTACAAGCCTCTTTCCTCATCAAATTGTCAGGCCTGCACTTGCAGGTGTCACCTTGTGAGAATACCACAGTGTAGAATTCTTGTGGGATAATTAGTCAACACATTTCAATGTAATTAGTCATTGCAATATGACATATTAATGTATATTTATAATTGAAGTGCTTGAACCACTGTCAGGTCAATGCGTGTCATCTACTATTTTTCCAAACCATTCACAAGTCTCAAAAATGACCATAGAAAAATGTTACTGCAGACCAGAAAAATTATGATAATCAAGAATAACTTTGTTAAGATCAAAAATGAAAAGTGTAAAATAATGTGATTTTTCAGGCTTCAAAACTATTCAGCATCAGTAAAAGTATTCATTGTCACTAATTTAATTGACGTTCCAAAGAAAAACATAACCAGAAGTTTGTCCTAGTCATTGCCAAGAAGGATAAAACAGTTAAGTAAAGAATCGATGTGTGTCATATTTTAACATGATCAATGTAGGAGTCACTAATAAAATGTCAGCATTTGCCAACAATTTTCACAGTTACCAAAGGTACCTCAGTTATTTGTCATTGTAAGTAAAAAAAAAAAACCAACAAACCAAAATGTCTTATAACTGTTAGTAAATATTGATGTCTTCATTGATGACTATGGACAAAATCTTGCCCCTCTGAAGGTCAATAGAAATTATTTCTGTTAAGTTCAGTGAGCCCAGATTTTCCCTCCATGTAAGTGACATTTCACATAACAGACAAAATAAATTACTTCAGACTATAAAATCCAAAACCTGAATAATATTTTTTTTGTGTGATGAATGAAACATATAACAGAAGAAATAGAAAAACATTGACTCAAAGAAATCTCCAGTTTTCATGTCGTACAACTACAAGGGAAGATCAGTAACTTGCAGGTAGGGAGAATTCACCTTTAAACAGCGTCCTGGCAAATAAGAACCCGGAAACTCGTTTGGTGATTCTGTAAACAAAAGAAATCTTACGAGAATCACATGCTTGGGAATTTTTAAAGGGAAGCTACAGGCATCACATTGTGGAATTGTATCTCTTGATCAAAATGCTATTTCTATCTCTATTCTTGTTCTGTAGAGAAAATAATATTTTGGTCTATTTTTTTAAGAGTATTGGCATAAATCATACAGTCTGAATGAAGTTAAGTCATGCGACTGGTCATAGAAAAACCTTTTTATTAGGATGTTGGGTTTTTTTCTTTGACTATTTTCTATTTGTCTCTCTTGGTTCTTTCATTCTATTCAGAATGGTGTTGCTGGGACATGCTTTCACTCAATTTTTATGAAAAGAAATATTGCTACTGTAATCTGTCCCTCAGAAAGGAAAAAAAAATCAACATTATTTCTGTACAACTCTCTCTTGAACCAGGGGACTTGTATTGCACATTTGGCAGCAGAGCTGTAGCAGATGCCATCTGTAAGGTCTCGAACCTCAAATTTTGGAATTTATACCTTTCCAAAACAATAAAACGTTTGGTTTGTCACTACAGTTTCATACAGAGACTCTTTTCAGCCAGTTTTTCAAGCAATAAACTAGGTATTCTTTTTTATTCTGACAGCAATCGTCTTCATGTAAATCCTCTGCAGACTGTTTTTAAATAGTTCTGTGCTGTAAATTTGAATCCACTTCAAGTTTGTTTTGTTCTTTTTATACATTTATTCCCAGGAACAATATTGAAACTCATGCTGGAGCTTCATGTTCCACCACATAGTAAAAGTTTGAAAGGCCTCAGGTCCCCTATCAGTTCTTTGGTTTTAAGCATTTATTTTACAAACCTGCATTCCAGTGTGTTTCCTACTTTATGTGAACTTTGGAGCTAGGCCACAGCACTAATTGAAACTCTAGTTTTACCATCTGGGCCCGATTTGTTCAGAAGTATAGGCGAAATTAAACTGTTAAGAGTATGAGAGACAAGCTCAAAGGTTAATCTGTGCCAAGCAGCAGAGGTTGGTCAAAGAGCTCACCAGCTGGGGCTGCCACTGCCCTACCTATTTCATCCCTCTGCACCTTCAAGACCTGGTCTGAAATTCATTCAGAGACATAGGAATTTACACAAGGCGAAAATGCTCCTTCCATGACTACCTCCCCTCGTCTCCAGTTAGGTGTACTCAAAAGAGGTACCAAGCGTGTGGTCAGCTCATATTCTGCAGTCCTCTACTCTTGCCAAATTATTTATATAGGAGCTCAAGCTGCTTATTACCCAACTCTTAATGTACCTATGTACATCTCGAGTTATGGTTCCATAGAATCATAGAATTACAGAATGTGTTGGGTTGGAAGGGACCTCTAAAGGCCATCTAGTCCAACCCCCCTGCAGTCATCAGGGACATCTGCAACTAGATCAGGTTGCTCAGAGCCTCATCCAGCCTGGCCTTGAATGTCTCCAGGGATGGGGCCTCCACCACCTCTCTGGGCAACCTGGGCCAGTGTCTCACCACCCTCAGTGTAAAGAACTTCTTCCTAATGTCTAATCTAAACCTGCCCTGCTCTAGTTTAAACCATTGCCCCTTGTCCTATCACTACATGCCCTTGCAAACAGCCCCTCCCCGGCTTTCCTGTAGGTCCCCTTCAGGGACTGGAAGGACTCTGGAAGGACTCAGTCTCTACTTTTCAGTAGAAAACTCATTAGAAATTTGTAAATCTGGCATTCAGTTTTTGTCCTATAAAAGCCGTACTTCAGGGCACAAGGTAATCTGTCATGAGTCCCAGGCAATGGTAAGATTCCTCTAATTATGTTTCACTGCAACAGCTCAGCAAGCAGATGGTGGATCCTTACTGAGTCAGTAATGAAACACTCATTGACCTCAGTGGTGCAAGTAACAAACTAAATTAACTTTTTGAATGTAAACATCCCTTGTAAGATTCTGCATCTCATGCAAAAAATGCTTTCAGTTTTGTAACATGGTTTAGGACCCACAGATGTTCAACATGGACTGTAGAAGTGAAGTGTATTCTGATAGCCAAGAGGTTGCCATACGACGCGTTTAGAAGCACAACACGGCTCATGAAACTTGTCTATAGCCGTAATTTTCAGAAGAGGTGACAAATGTTTTCTATGCAGAAGAATACTAACATAAAGTTTATCACACCTCAAACCAGGACAGTGTACTGAGAGATTCTTAAACACTTCTAAGTCTGCATCTAAGTGAAGTACAGGTACATATCTCTAAACAGACAAATGATATGATTTCTGTCATGGTTTCTGGAGCTACTGTGTTACCATAGCCCTTTTATTTTCACTTTTTAAAATTTTCTTTAAATGAAAAGCGCCTACATGATATCTGGCAAGACAGGTTTAATATCGGAATTCAATCTCAAGGTAATAGCTCCACCGGAGACATCATAATAGCCAAAATCTTGGTAGAAAGTGTAGCTTCTTGAGCAATATTAAGACAACCACTACTACTCACAGTTTATTTGGGCTTGGCCTGTTACTCATCATGGGTTTCTGGTGTTTCAGCGTCTAGTCTCAAACATATTGTAAGCAGAGTTTGAATGAATTGGATATATTTGCTTGAAGAGAAGTTTTGCCAGCTCGTTTGCACACCGCAGCTGGGTCAAAATGTTTTGGCTCTCAAATAAGGGCTGAAGTATCCACAGATTCTCCAAACCACGTCCAACAAAGAGCAACAGCTGCTGAGTTTATCCACTAAACCATGGAGCAAGTGGCAATTAAACCACCAAGTTCCAGCCATTCAGCTGGAAAGTTAATGCACCAAAACTATGTTAGGATCCAAGCAAAAGAGAATTGTGCTGGAAAGGATATTGATAACTTTGGCATGTTGAGTTTATTTGAAAGTAAGGAAAATCACAAGAGGTTTCATATTTCAAGAAGGGTGGTTTCACGAATAGGAAACACTGGTTGTTCGTGGCTCTGCATATTTTCAGCTACATTATCCTTTTTATTATTCTCAATCTCTAGTATTTTAAAAAGAACTCAGCATTAATATTCTCAGCCAGAATTTCCCTGGAATTCATCTCCCATTTTTAGCATCAGAATAAGTGGTCTGTTTTCAGAAGTCTTCAGCAGCTTGGATATCTAGCAATTTTGAAAAATCAGGCCATAAAAATCTAGCCTATAAGAGCATTGAAACATTTCAAAATATTTTCCCAGAGGATGAATCTGAGCAATTGGAAATCTGTCCCGACCATTTCAGAAGCCACTTATAAATACCTGGTGCTGATTTCTAGCATTACATTTCTATAATTAGCGTAATAGTAGAGCAGAGGCCAGCAGTGAAAAGCCTAGGTGAGCAACATGGTTAGCTAAACATTTTCTTTAGAAGTTGGAGAAAAAGAAAAGACTGCAAATAAAGATCCTCTAAGTTTGCCATATAGCTACTGGAGATGAGATTCTTATCACTTGACTTTGTCCACCTTAAAGATCCCTATCTACTCCAGCTTTAGGTGGTGAAGGAAGGCCTACCATAAAATCAGTGCCTAACATCGATGGTAGAAACCCCTCCTGAAACCATTTTTTTCCCTGTCTTGGTTATAGACGGATCCTAGGCTCTGAGCTTATATTAGACGTTTAATTTTTGGATGGATGACATCAGAGGAAATAAACTGCATACACTGGTGGGCAGGTTGCCCATTTCTGTGCTTTGTTTTCCTTGCTTGCTCACAAAAGTGTCACGGAGTCTACTGAACTAATGTTTTAAAATGACCTAAGATTTTTACGTGAAAGTTGTTAATTAAACACAGAGTAGTAGCATTATATTATCTTTACCATTACTATTATTATTATTATTACACAAGTACTGCACAGTATTAGCATTATTACGCTGAATTTCCATTAGTGTAATGCTTTGTACCCCGCGTTACACAAAGACAAACAGGTCTGAGTCGCCTGGAGAGAATCACTGTGTTGGGGATACTTTAATGTGTGATAACGGACAGAGCTAGAAGACAAACGCCTGACAGCATTCCGCAGACGTGTTTGCCCTCTGTAAAGTGAGACGGCTGCCGACATTTCTATACCACCGTTTTTTTCCTACTATGCTCTTTTGTAGGGACTAGTTGCATATATATGCACGCTAATAAAAAATGGTGCCATTTCTGCTGTTCTCTTGTCCTAATCCTCATTTGACAAATTCAGAGTCCTCCCATTAATTTTTTTCCCAAAGCTCATACGCAATGAGAAGATTATGGAGATTGGGGTATTTGAGTGGAATACGTTGTGGTGATGGTTAACACAGAATAATGTGGAAATATAAGGGAAACTCTCTACTTCTATATTCAATTTCTGAATTTCTCCACTGACCTAAAATATCCTTTTTCACTTGTATTTACTTCTCCTTAAGGTTCACTATGCTTTGAAAATGGTATTACTCTCGCATCATTCCAACGCCTCCACAGTCATAACTTAAAACACTAAAAATTAAATGGAAGAGGGAAACTGGAAGAAAACGAGGGGAATGCATTTTATACATTCCCATTTCTTAGGGAAAATCTTAGCTAAGCCTTTTTCAAAAACTCACGTCCTTTTCTTAAAATGGAGAACTTTTCCATGCAATGGACTCATTCTGCCAGAGGGAGATGTGCAATATTATACAACCTTTAGCTTCACTTGCTATGGTCAGCTGAAACTAAAAATTGCAAAAAGATAAAGTGCTCCATTAAATCCCTGTTTTATTGTATAAGTGCCCTTATGAAATTGTATGACTATACAATAGCATTATATCAGGCTAGAATTAAGGCTTACAACAGACGTTAAACCACAGTGTTACAGTGACCAGATGTAAGGCTTATTTAAACCGGATTTTGGAGTGAAATATTTATGAACTGATTTAAATAATAATGAGCAGACACACCTACAGCCGTCACAGTAGCAGAATGATAAATGCGTTACACAGGAATCTCTATGTCGTATAGCTGGCCATTATTCAACAGTCATGGACACATGTTTCTTAATAATATGGGCAGAAGATGGGCAATGAACTAGGCAAGGAGAAAGACAGCTAAACAACTGGAAAAGTTGCCTTCCCTGTTCCTCAGTGACCTTATTGGCTCCCTGAGTATTTTTCCACTGCTCCCTGATCCCTCTCACCTTTTTTCCCCTCTTTCAGAAGTTCACAGTTCCATCTGTGGAGGTGTCAATACTGTCAACAGGATTTATTCTTTGTTTTGGTCAAGGCTGCGGTTTCCTTACCCATGCTGCGTGAATGGAAGTTCACTCACTATCTCCACTGGGATCACATCCCTCCAAGAGGAAACTGGCACATTGGACAGGAGAAACATCTGCTAATTGCTAACCTCAATTTTTCCTACTTCCAAGGGGGACGGTCCTCCAAACCCCCAGAAAATCTTGCACCTCTCCAGCACCCTCATCACCCTTCGTAGTGTGCCCCACACCTCTCTATACACCTCTGGGTTGTCACCCTAAAAGCATTTCTCTGGCACACCTCAATACTGCCTTACTCTTATTGCTGGCGTTTAGTTCCAAGAAACTTCAAGACATAGTAATTATGCCTCAGGGTCAAAGACAAATCACCCGGGACACAAAATAGTCTCAAGTCTACTTTGTATAAAGTTTTCAGGCAGGCGGTTTACATTAGAGAGTGTTGGGAAAGGAGACAGCCTGCCCCCGTTTTCTCTCCACGCAGCGCACAAAGACAATATTGACATAGCAGTAGAGCAGCGAGAACAACAGAAAGTCTAGTACAACTGATCCAGGGCTCTACTGTAAATCTAATCTTTGATTATGTTCCAGTGTGGTAGGAATAGGTCAATAAGGCCAAGTCTCCTCTTTGTCCTTTACGGGTTTTACTCTTAATCTTACTACCTTGAGTAAATAGGAAAGTGTTTTTTTCCCGTTGCAAAAGTAAGTAGATACATAAAATGTAACATAAAGAATAACCTCTATGTGCAAAATTTAGGGAAAAATTTCAATTAAACATCTCTTTTTTTTTTTCTGCTGTCACCTTTCGAACATTTCCTAGCTTCTAAGTTAAGATTACGATTCTTGAATTATAAAATGAATGTTTTTTCTTTCAAAATGATTGAATGTAATTAAGGAATCATCTAAACATTATGGCTTCTATTAAATGCTTCTTCAATTCTACAATGCAGCCTAGTAACAGAAACTAATGAATTGGTAAAAATAGCAAAGTAAGCAAAAAGTTTACAAAATATATGCGTGATCTGTCAAAAGTGCTAGCAGACTAATTTAAAAATTTTAACTCACACCTGGTGTCAATGACAATATACTTATGATGCTGAATAATTTATTTGTCATGTCCAGATCATTTCCATCATAAAAATAGCTACTTTATTAAATAATGAATATATGTAGTTAAGAACATCATCATGAGGATAATTCTTAGTGATAGATATACTGGATAAAGACTGTTAAGGAACCCAAGTGCCTTCCTAAGAGGAAGGTAATATCCTTGCTTAAAGAAGGGCATAAAAATGTTTTAATTACTGGATTTGAAATATTGAGCAAGGTATTTTTGTATTGATCGACACAGAGATTTTGAAATAGATTTTCACAGTGCACAGTGCTGCGCACAGACTGCGTGCAGGCTGAGAGTGGTGTGACCTTTGAGCAGATGTGGTACCGAAGTTGAAATCTCCAACTGGATGGTTTGTCTTCAGCGCTGTCTCACTTATTAAGCTTGTGAAATTAATTAGTTTTATTGTTTAATAGAAGAGAATGGCCTATGATCAATAAAGTGCTGGTTTCATCTTAACTATTGATCCTTCCTCATTAATATAGAGTTTTCCAGGTTCCTGTTAACTCTGCTAGCAATCTCGGAATAAGTTTGACGTGCCTTAAAATTCTGCTAATATCATAGGTCATATCAGTACCCTGAGAACATGCATTGTTTAGCCATTGTGGAAATGCTGCTTTCTGTTTTCTCTCCAGTTTATGGTACGAAAGCACTTTCTTTATGCTAATGTTTTGCTTTCAGCATTTTTTTATCAGTTGGTACGCAAACACGTCTTTGTGCAAAATGCAAACGTCCATGTGCAAACATTTTAATGTCACTGTGTAACCATTTGTACGGTTGCAAAATGGATGTGGGATAATGTTGTTTAACGTTATTTTGGCTACTCCGTTGACAGGTGTGAATGAGCGTGCAAGGGGCTAAACAGGGGAAATACAGCATCGGGTTTAGAAACTCACAGACATAGAAATAGATACTTTTATAAATCTTGATTTTACAGACCAAGTTTATTCAGTCTTTCTGATACCTGCACATTTAATGAGTTCTTATTAATTTCAGGTTAACTTCTTTGTGTTCTTGTAACCCATTTCAAAGCGAAACTGAATGCAGATTTCTCTGAGCCATAAATGTAGTGCTGGGAAAGACACTTTTGAGTTTCTGTTGTCTTCAGGAAGAATGGTGATGATTTCTTAATCACTGTTGGAGAGGAAGGGGATACAGTACAGTGAAATGTGTCTAGCGGAACAACGAAGATGAAAGAATACACCTGCAAGCTGAATTTCTCAGCTAAAGGAATATAGGAAGGAGGAACCAGACTTTAGGAACGGAAGAGTTTGAAGGATGTAAAAGAAGGACTGAATGTAGGGAACTACGAGGAAAAATAGAGGTAACTACTGAAGAACTGATTAACAGGACACTGAAGAAGCATTGGAAAAAAGAACCGAGACCTCCAGCTCCTGAAAGATCAAGGGATGCTTCAGTGGAAGCCACTGGGGCTGAAGGGCTCCATTGTATTTATATTGCTTTATCCACAAACTGTCCCAAAGCTATTCGTAGTGCACGCTCAACAGTGCGTGTTTGGGCACCGACCCCCAGCACAAATACCCATTTAGCATCCTCGCGGAAAACACCTCATCCTGTATCTAGGACATTCACACGCCTGTTTTCATACCAGTCTTTGAGAAGAGCTGCCCTCCATCACCTGCTTTGTCCCAAAACGGGTGTCAAGCTCCGATATGTGGTTGTGGTACAGCAAGAGAGACTTCAAGGAGCTTTCAACGGAGGAAAGGGAAAACCTGTCACCACTGAAGCGGGGTCTTGGTGCTCACGGCAGATCTATCCAGGTATCTCACATTTTTTGCTGTACTGAGCCTCATGGCAGTCACTCGACAGGAGGCTGAGAATAGTGTTGAGCTGCGGGTACCATCCTTTCTAAGATCAGGCACACCCTGTCACAGCGGATTCATAGCACCCTCCAGTGATGGAATTGCATCACCATTGCATGTAGGGTGGCCGGCAGTTGGCCTGTGCATTTCATGGCAGAAGTGGCTATTTTTAGTTACGTGAGACCTATGTGGAAGCTGGACGCTTCAGAAAACCAGAGAAATGTGCCAAGTTTTCCATTAGCAAATCTGTGTTAGCCACTGCCTGCGAGAAGACACAAAAGGCTATGCGTTCGTTGGCTCACTTCCGCTTGGTTGTCACCTGAGATGTCCCAACAACTTTGACTGCTTTCCACAGAAATATTACGCCTGGCCGTGCTGAAATCATCAAAGTACGCACACAGCGTCCACTAGAGAGGTCCATAATTGTTACAGGTTTAAGGGGCACGTAAGTTATCGGCAGTTATAAACGGACAATTTATATACAGCAACATCAACCCTGTGGCTTTTTGAAAGAATGACATATATTCTGAAAATTTATTCAGTTCCTTGTGAGCCACGCTGTCACCTAATTCTGATTCAGTGATAGATGGCTGTCAAGGCAATTCAGTGGAAATGGATCTCGTAAAGGAACTGTCATGTGTAAGGCCATCTGCAGCTACACTGTTAGTATCGCCTCCCTTTCCAGATCCAAAACTATTTTCACCTCTTTGTGCTTATTAATGTGAATCTCAAATCCTCTTTACCACCCTGTTTGCATCTCCTTCCCTCCTGCTTCAAATGTATTACTCTGGTGTTCTAACTTCCTTTTATTTCTAAATGTATTCTGCTTCTATATGTCACTTCTTGGCCATGTATGATGGGTTGACCCTGGCTGGATGCCTGGTGCCCACCAAAGCCGCTCTATTGCTCCTCTCCTCATCTGGAGAGGGGAGAGAAAATATATTGAAAGGCTCGTGGGTCGAGATAGGGACAGGGAGATCACTCACCCATTACCGTCACAGGCAAAACAGACCTGACTTGGGGAAATTTAATTTAATTTATTACCAACCTAATCAGAGTAGGGTAATGAGAAATAAAACCAAATCTTAAAACACCTTCCCCCACCCCTCCTTTCTCTCGGGCTCAACTTCCCTCCCCATTTCTCTACCTCCTCCTCACAAGTGGCACCGGGGGACCGGGAATGGGGGCTGCGGTCAGTCCATACACGTTGCCTCTGCTGCTCCTTCCTCCTCAGGGGAGGACTCCTCACACTCTGCCCCTGCTCCAGCGTGGGGTCCCTCCTGTGAGAGGCAGTCTTTCATGAGCTTCTCCAACATGAGTTCTCTGTTCTCACAAACTGCTCCAGTGTGTGTCCCCTGCGGGGTCACAACTCCTGCCAGCAAACCTGCTCCGGTGTGGGCTCCTTTCTCCACGGGCCCGCAGCTCCTGAAAGCAGCCTGCTCCAGCGTGGGCTCCCCATGGGCTCCCAGGCTTCGTGGGGCAGCCACCTGCTCCAGCATGGGGTTATGCACGGGCTGCAGATGGATGTCTGCTCTACCATGGACCTCGATGGGCTGCAGGTGGATCTCTGCTCCACCATGGACCTCCATGGGATGGAGGTGGACAGCCTGCCTCACCATGGTCTTCACCACGGGCTGCAGGGGAACCTCTGCTCCGGTGCCTGGAGCACCTCCTTCCCCTCCTTATGCACTGACCTTCGTGTCTGCAGAGTTCTTTCACATATTCTCACACCTCTCTTCTGGCTGCTGCCATGCAGGTTTTTTTACCCCTTCTTAAATATGTTCTCCCAAAGGCACTACCACCATCACTGACGGGCTCGGCCTTGGCCAGTGGTGGGTCCATCTAGGACCTATCAGACATGGGGGAAGCTTCTAGCAGCTTCTTGCAGAAGCCACCCCTGTAGTTGCCCTGCTACCAAAACCTTGCCATGCAAACCCAACACACCACGGCAACTCATTTTGGCTATCTCACACCCCATCTCTTAAGTGCCTGCATGCCTTATAATCAAGTCCTACTGTGCCATTTCACTTCCAGGCACACACTCCCTCTCCCAGCTTTTTGACATATGCTTAATTGTTATTTTCTTTTCTGTAGGGACTATGGGCAAATTTCAGATTTAGCAGATGTTCCTTATCCAGGGGAAAAGACAGCTGAAAACTCACATTCCAAAATGAAACAAAACATATTGCACTGCAGCAAGAAGTTCTGTTGGTCAGGTGCTTCATATTTGGCCATTTTAACTATTAACTATTAATATGCTAAATATTTAAAACTGTTGTAAGCGTGTACAAGATTGTCTCCAGGTCATTGGGGAATAAATCTCTATCCTTCAGCAATTTACTAGAACTGGTTTAGGATCAAATTGAGGGGACAGCATACGCTGAAGGGATGGAAACAAAGAAGTCGTCGAAACATGCTGCCATTTTGTCCTTTGCTGTAGTTAAAACTCTTTCAACCCAATATAATTAAAAGAGGTCTTCTCCCATAAACAGTTCAACATTTATGAACAAATTCTGGCAGTATTTGATTCTTCCTTTATTTGCGGATATTTGCAGACTCGAATTGGTTGAGCAATTATCTTTATTTACAAAACAATTTTGCTTTGTTTCTTCTCTGCTCTTCTGTAAGTATACCTAGAGCTTATAAAAGAAATTTCATAAGTCCTGTGCTATTATAAAATGAAAACATTGTAATTTCCTTGAAAATCTTATGTTATAATTCAAATTAAAGATTTATCCTATTTTTTATATCAGTGTCATGCTATTTTTCTCACCTTATAACTTTCGGTATTTTTGAATGATCAATGTACTAATGCTGTATATGAACGAAATCATTTGCATAATTTTATATGTCAATAGGCTTCAGGGCAAGTGTCTTTTCTCGTCTTTTTCAATTCCTAAATGCTAGTTCTTAAGGAATATTATTGAACTCGACTCCTCTTATTATTTTGTAATTCCACTATGCGCTAACTCATTGAATTTAACACAAGTTTGGCCCAGTGCACAAGCGGATCGGACAGTATCTAACCTCGTCTCCACTGAACTCAGTTCCACTTCTTTTCTATATCTCAGAAGAAGTAAAATAAAAGCTACTGTGGCTTCTTTGGCGTCTAATGTTTGTGTGAGTTAACATAATCCTGACTGTGGAATCGGCTCCATCAAAGAAAAATACATTGAGTACCCCACTGTTTCCCAGCTGCTTGGTGAGGTGTCTCACCCATGGACGCAAACAGTCTGTGAGGCAGAAGATGTATAGCTTATGAAACGGACATTATTAGGAATATCTAATGAAAGCGACCAGTGGGTGACAGATTTAGTTTTCCAGATTAAAATTCCAAAGATTACTGCAATGCTGAGATGTATATCAACCACTTGAATTTTTTTTTCCACTTAAAATGCATTCCTTGACATCTTCAAATCATTTGTTCACTGAATGAATGTATCTCAAATATTCATTAATATATATAGCCTTTGGAAATATGTCATAAACTATTTAAATTTTTAAATTCTTTTTTTACACTTTACTCATTCACGACAAACTGCTCTGCAATGCCACAGGAAATCTCATGATCACCAAAAATGACAGGTCATAATCCCTGAGTCTGGTTGAATTATGTTCAGCAAAGAACTGGAAAGTTCAGAGGCAAAGATAGTTCAGCACAAATAAGAGAACTTTATAAGTCCCCCAAGCTACCAAGGAGTCTGCCACTCCTGCACAAAGCAGGAGAACCTCTGAAGCTGCTGTAGGTTTAGAAATCTGTATTGATCGGTTCTTGAGAATCCACTGAGAATGCGGTGCTCCAGACACAGCCTGGTACACGTGGGTCCTCTTTGCTAGGAACTGTAAGGCATGGAACAATAGAATCATAGAATCATCTAGGTTGGAAGGGACCTTTCAGATCATCTCGTCCAACCATTAACCCAACACTGCCAAAACCACCACTAACCCATGTCCCTCAGCACCGCGTCTGCCTGGCTTTTAAATATCTCCAGGGATGGTGCCTCAACCACTTCCATGGGCAGCCTGTTCCAATGCTTGACAGCCCTTTCTGTGTGAAAATTTTTCCTAATATCCATCCTAAACCTCCCCTGGCGTAACTTGAGGCTCTTTCTTCTTGTCCTATCACCTGTTCCTTGGGAGAAGAGCCCAACCACCCCCTGGCTACCCCCTCCTTTCAGGCAGTTGCAGGGAGCGAGAAGGTCTCCCCTCAGCCTCCTCTTCTCCAGGCTGAACACCCCCAGCTCCCTCAGCCGCTCCTCACCAGACTTGTGCTCCAGACCCCTCACCAGCTCCACTTGTGCTCCAGACCCCTCCGTTGCATGGGTACTGTGCAGCCCACTGAAGATGCCAGTAGAGACTCTCTTCCAGCAGAGGTTCCTTTTCTGGTCCTTTTGGGTTGGATTTTGATCCTTTTAAAGCAGTGCAGAAGAATCATATCAGGATTAAAGACCTGCTTCATTCACTTTAATGTGTCTTTATACCACATTTCATCCTTACCAAGCTAGTACAGGTGCCTAGGGCAGAAACTCTATCTTTCTGCTCCATCATGTCATTTTCCTGTGCTTTCAGCTGCTCCGTGGTGTTGATATTGATTGCTCCCCCTGCCTGCTAATACTCTTTTTCTAGTTTTCTTAAATGTCTCTTTCTGTATACTGGCTGGTTTCCATCGACAGCGTCACTGAGAGCGGGTATCCCGTTTCTGAAGTGCCCGTCCCAAATGCTTCCTTTTTGTCGTAGACATGGTGAGATTTTTTTAAACTCTTCATTAGTGACTGGCATTTTCTATATGTCGTTCAAAAAACTTAATTGATGTTTCTACCTGCGGTTGTCTCTTTTGTTCCTGAAAGAGAAAACTTGCAAGCATTGCACGTCTCATACATTAGCACTGAGATAACATTTAAGGCTGGTAATTCTCTTTTTTTTTTTTTTCGTGTTAGTTCTGGCTATCTTTTATTCCTACATATTGCTTTCCTAATGCTAACATCACTATTCTTAACAATTCCATTGGCTAGCACACTGCAGAACAGGTAGGTTAACTGTTCTGTTTTCCCTATATTTTTTCCTCCCAGTGGGATATTGGTGCTTAATCTGTGAGTTGCAAGAAGATTTGTTTCAACTTAACTGATTTAGAGCTTGCGTGGTCTGTTACTCTTGTCAGAGTGTCTTTGTTTAAAACTTTTCAGGGATGTCACTTACTGGCATAATGTCTTCTAGGTACCTGCCTCTGGCTCTGCCTTTCTTTCTTTTTTTCTTTTTTTCTTTTTTTTTTTTTTTAAAAAAAAGCCTATACATATCTTCATTAGTCACTCTGATGGTTAAGGGTGACTTAGTCCTATTGAAGCTTTCTTTGAAACAATCTCACCAAGTTTTTGCTGCTGTTGTTATGTCGACTTCAATTCTAAGCATTTGCTTTCAGTTTTATGGTTCTAGTCATCTGATCCGTGATTTCCAGTACTGAAAACAAATTGAGTTTTAATTGCTAAGGCCACAGCATATTTTATTTATATTTTTTTCTCATTTCACAGTTTTGTTTTCTTACTCCCCAGCGGCTTTTAACAGTATTCACTCATTGGTTTTAACGTCTGAGACTCGTCTTTTTAGAGGAGAAGCCACGTCACATATTTTGCACATTTATGGCTTTGCCTATGCAAATATATGTTTTCTTTCCCGCAGCCTGACTCACATTGGGAAATGTCTTATAAGTCACGCGCGTAATGACAAGATAATTGTTGGCTTTTGCTTCGTACCTCCTCCACTCCAGAAAACACTTGGCCATCTCATTAAGACATGAACTCCAACACAAACACAAAACAGGGTCTTTAAATATTTTTCTGACTGGAGACGGGATATGTTGCTTTAGTTTTGAGTGTGGACGGAGTCAGCTGCCATCCCGCACAAGATATCATGGGTTGGGGCTCTGAGGAGTGTTCTGGCTTGGGGTAGTTTTTCTACTTTCAAACCAAGTCTCGCCTTCCTTGCTAAATAAAACCAGAAAAAAAAAAATAATAGAAGAATGCTTACTGTACCTATTCCAATAAAAACATTGTGGTAAGTTGCCTAAAAGGTTATAAAAACATCCTAATTTTACTGTGACTGCAGAATTTTAGATGAAGATCAGTAGAGAATGGAAAAATTCCACGTACAATGAGCTTTGGTTCGTCTCTTCTTCAAATGGACTTAGTAAAATTATACTGACTTATCAAGAAGCTAAGGAACATGGTAATAAACATGAGTATAATATCTAGTTAAGAATGAATTAGATAAAACTTTGCGCTCTTCTAAATTAAATTCTGTAATTTCTCTGTGCTAAAGCTGGGGGCGTTCCATAAATTGAATTCTGTTACTGCTGTGTACATAATAATAGTATTAGAATTATCAGTTGCCGAAAGAAAGTAAAAAACCTGAAAACCAAACCCGAACATCGTTCAAAACAAAATATGCAAGTTTAATTAACAAACTCAGCAGGTTAGGTCTCTTTCATGTATAAGAAATAACATAAAGGAGCTTCTAACCCTTCTTCTTATTTGACCTCACAAAAATGCCTCAAATATTAATTTTTTTTTTTGTTAAAAACACTTAAATGAATAAATGCTTGTCCCTAAGGGATACATTTTGTTAGGGACTGGTTAAAAAAATGATTTTTATTAAAGAACTTGCGACAAATAGAAACTTTTTATTGCTTTTGTCTTTCCTACTGCTTTGCAAAATGGAACTGATTAATTTGAATTTTACAGGCAGTTAAAAATAGGAAATGAAATAAAATTTGTTGTAAAGCAGTAATCCATTCATAATATAAAATTGCATTTAAAGAGCTTACAATGAGAATATATTGAATTATTCATTGAAAACAATGTATCCTTTGAATTTGGCCTCTGAGTGTGGTTGCAAATTGTCAATGAGCACTCATGAATTTTACAAACGCACTTTGTTATTTAAAATTCTTTGATGGATTCTGCATATGAGTATATTTATGCATATAGATTATTTGTGAACTCTCTGCTGTATTAATTTATTCAAATATTCACGATGCAGGTTTTTGGTTTGTTTGGTTTTTGTGGTGCTTTTTTTTTTTTTTTGCTTTGGTCATTTACAAACACCATTTGTTTTTCTCTTTTATTAGTGTTGAACAACATTCTGATTTGATCTGCGTTTCGGAAGATTCAGAAACAAATTGAATGAATCCATAAACTTTCTGTCTTAACTTCAAGGAAATTATTTAATTTCTCTGGTTTGCTTGCTTGCTTGCTTGTTTGTTTTAAAAATGAAGATAATATAACGCCTTTACTACCCAAGGCTTACTTATGACAGTGACAGAATACCAGTATAAGTATAAAAACACTGTAACTATAGTTGGGGTCAAGATGCCAAAGAAATATACTGCAGTCTTTAGACTTTCATGAGAAGACGGGAAGTACTACCAAGAGATATCTCTAATATGGCAAAAAACACACACAGAAACATTAAAAAATCCCCCAAACCGCAACCAATGGGATTTCCTTGTATGTTTGCCATTAACATTTAGCAGTTTGGAAACTGAGGGCTGGAAGAAAGAAAATAGTCTATACACCTCTTATGCATTTTCTTTCTATGAAACTTTCTTTTCAATTGCTTTTCATAAGAGCTGGCCAGATTTGCACCACTTACGTGGCAGACAGCCATCAGCTTTCATCTCCCTCTGTCCCATAATGTGAATACACAGTTTCATGGCCAAGATGATAATGGAGCTGCTAGAATTCTACAGAGTACTTTTTTTTTTTTTCCTACCAACTTCATGAATTAAATGAACTTGATATTTTTTTTTCTTTTTTTTTTAATGCTATGACTAACCTTTTGCCACAGTCATTCATCACATACTTTGCATGTCTGCAAAGGCTGTGCTTTCCTAGCCTTCCCAATTTCTTCAATTGTCGTACCATCAGCAAACAGGGAAACAGGAACTCTCTACGGTATGTTCAGCAGTGACCGAGAAACAGGATTTCAAACATCAAGCATTCAGTGAACTTATGAAACTTTTACTTTCTGTCACTATTCTCTGTATTTTTTGTCAGTTCCAAATTTTAGCTGTTATTAGTCCTAGTTGAAAAGTAATTTTTTGTTAAAAACTGTCATCTAAGCTTGTGAATTAGTTATTTACATGGTATAGTCACGATGTTTGTTTCATTAAGTGCTTAACTTTCTAGGTTGATAAGAAACTTCTGATAAATGTCATGTGTGACGTATTTCACATATCTACAAACGGCATTTCTTTAACTAATTCATCTCTACATTTGTCAACATCAGGTTTATGTCAGTATTATGTCAAATTATCGACACAGCAGCTTTGTCTATTCATCCTTTTGTTGGAACATTGCATTTATCACACAATTAGCCTCTCTTTTGGGCCTCTGCCCCAGTTTTCAGACTCATTCACAATGCAGATATTCACTTGCTGTTGGATCATATACATTGTCCTTCTGTTATTTGTACTTACGGTTACAAGTCATCAGAAGAAAGATAAGGATAAAGAAACCCCTTTATTCGTTTATGCCTCAGATAGAGGCAGTCAAGTCTGTGTGCTGTCAGTACTGTATAGAGTATGGTGCTGAGGGACATGGGTTAGTGGTGGTTTTGGCAGTGTTGGGTTAACAGTTGGACTCGATGATCTTA
Source organism: Larus michahellis (assembly GCF_964199755.1). Taxonomy (NCBI): domain Eukaryota; kingdom Metazoa; phylum Chordata; class Aves; order Charadriiformes; family Laridae; genus Larus; species Larus michahellis. The sequence goes on along the minus strand of NC_133900.1, from coordinate 83,669,976 downwards.
AAGGTCCCTTCCAACCCCGACAATTCTCTGATTCTATGATTCTATGTTTATATTTTTTATATAATACTGAAGCCAACTACATAATATTTTAAGAATTCAGGCCTTTCTTTTAGGGCAAAAAACTGAGTACAGAATGAGTCCCAGTAAAAACCACTACCTGTTTAGTCTGTACAGTTTCTCACGTCACTGTAGAGGAATACGTGCCTCCAAAGATGTCGATAGAGATGTCTCTGGTACGTGGATTGAATGCACACTCTCTCCCTCCTCCATCCTACGTACATGGCTGAATTCAGGTGAGATACACCACACGTGTAGGATTTTGTCTGAACTTTCATTATATCACACCACAGCTATTCCAATTTCCTTCTGCCTGGCCTCTACAGCAAATGGACAATCTCCTCGCCTTCTGATCAGGACACGGCTGCTGCAATGGTTTTAGCCCTCCGAGGTTCAAACTGCTGAGCTCCAAAGAAATGAGGGAATGTCATTTCCCAGCCATTGATTTATGACCACCTTTAAATTTTTGCTGGTGCTGGGATGTTTGCTAGAGTTTTTTTGTTTCTTGGTTTGTTTTTTTTTGTAATGTAAAATTTCCAGAATATTTGAAAAGTGCTGTGTACAAGATCAGAGGATCTTGGGTCAGCTTGGAATTACCTACATTCTGCTGATTTTAGGGATTGGTGGAGGAATTTTGTTTGCTGCATTCCTCCTTTATATAGGCTTCCATTTACCTGATTTTGCTTTGCCTTCCTTCCCCCCACTCTTTAACACATCCGCAATGACCTGGTGCCCCAGTCACTGCAATTTCAATATTTAGATTTGTGAAACAGCGTTTTGTAACCACTGAGCTGTATTCCTTACTGATGCACTTACTCTACACAAACGTAAAATAAAACTTATAAAGTGTTTGCAGAAAACATGTTTGGGTTGTGTTTTTTTTTTTTCCTGTGGAAATGGCAGTTTGAATCTCTTTCTATCTAGCGGTCTTTACTTAAAAGCAGAAAATAAAATTAAGAAATTAAACTACCCCTATGCTTCACGGAAGACTGTGATTTTATGGCCATTTAGCATTTTTTAACCTTTTTGTTTGTTTGTTTGTTTTTCTTGCCAAGTCTTTCCCTAAGCCACAGATGCCATTTCCTATTCAGCTGTTGCTCTGTTTCTTACGGACACCCTGCAGATCATATGGGTAACATTCCAACCCAAATTGGATCGTTTGAGTAAGAAATAGCTTCTCAAAATCTGTTACTGTTTCCTTTGCATTCTTTACTTTATTCGGTTTGTTGGCTGGTTTGTTGGTTGGGTTTTTTTTCTTTATAACCTATAGTTCAGATCCTTAATACGGACTCATAAATATGTTTGATTTTAAGACCGTAGTCTCAAAAAAGCTGTTATATCTAAAATGATAACCAACATCCAGCCCAGCCCAGCCATTTCTAATTTTTATTGTTTCATGCATGATGCCATTGCAGTTGTTCATTGCTTTAGTTTTTATTGCTTTAGTTCATTGCAAAAAAATTGCCACTGAAGTAATATATCTCCAGTTTTTCTTTTTTAAACAAAATGAATATTACCGCTATAACGTTCATTGTAAAGGAAAATCTTTGAGTTTGTCCCCTTCACATTATTTAGAATTTAGAATCAATAGTACCTTTTCATGTGGTCTGAAGACAATTTATTGGAACCTTTTAAAACTCTCAATGCTTTTTTCGATGCGAATAAATAATTCAGTGTGGTAGAAAGGAAGTGATTGAAATATTGCTGGCCAAGGGCTTCCAATTATCTTTGGGCAGGCTTGAAAACCGGACTTGTGCATACTGCTTTATCAATGAACCTTGAAACCCAGGGAAGGTTGACGTCAATCAAAACACCTTAGTTCTTAATGATTTTGTTTCTTTGACGAGTTAGAAAAGAGATATCCAGCAGTACAAAATGAGGCCAAACATGGTGGGTTTGTCATGGCGTTTCACTCCTTCCCCATCACACACACGTACTGTTTCACACACCGTTATTAGAAGCATTCCCAGCTCTAAGTCCTGTGCTTGCACTTTAAACAACCATAAGCATATTTCTTATCTTACCAAAAAGATGTTTTTTCTAGCCTTTCCTTTGGTCATTCTGAGCCTGTCCGCTTTTGTTGTCTGCTGGAAACCCCGGAGAGTCTCTGAAAGAGAATGCGACAGAACTTTGGGGACCAGAGCAATTTGAAGATTTGTTTTCCCTTATTTTTCTTGACTTTCCAAGAGCTTCTAAACCAGTGAATTTGTTCAAAGGCCTTACAGAAAACGCTGTGTCTCAGAAGACTCCTGCTGTGCTTTAATGGCTTAAATTTATCACGATGGTGTCTGCAATTAGTGAACACAATCTTAAATGACCTAATTCCATAAAACCCTCTGAGATATACATATATTTTTTTTTAACAAACTGACCTCTGATCCGCGAAAATCACATTGTACTCCAGTATGACACAAAATATATGTTGTTTATATTCTTCATTAGACTTTAAAGTGCAGTATTTTAGCACGGGCGCTTTATACTTGTTTGGACATGCACCTTAGAAAGATGAATGAATCCTTGTGGGTCATTTCAGCTTTCTGGTCACTGCTCTGTCATGTGCTGTCCCTGGGGTCCAAGTCTTTCCTATATCCTCCTTCTGGCAGGGATTTGTAAATTGGAGGATCCTTACTCTCATCTGCTCATTTCTTTACTGTCATAACAATCCCACTTTATATTGAAAATTGGTCTACTCTGAAGCTTAAATATTGTTTTATACTTTTTATGGTTTCCACATTCCAAGTGAAAACTAAGATTTATGATGCCCTGGAGAGACCACTTGGTTTCAGTCCTTCAAAGAGAAATGTTACTTTAAAGACAGTGTTGGTACCCCTGCAGCGTATCAGGAATTTATTATGAAATATAAACTGCACAAGAAACAAGAGATAACAGTGAACATGGGCAAGGAACTGACACAGTGTATTTATTTTTTGTTTTAATGTGGAGTTATGAATATTTATTGAATTTGTGGAAATTGCAGTTTCTGAGCACAAACCAATTTTTAATAGTTGAGCTACTTTTGCCATAAAGTAACCCTCCAACTCATGTCAAGTTCTCAAAGCGTTCTGTGTACATCACCATTCAGGAAGCCACTAAACACCTCCAGGGTGTTCATCAGCTGTCTTGCAACAGAAAGATTTGTCTTTCCTTTTTCTTTTTTTCTATAGTGCTTTAATAAATTCCACTTAACAAATGCAGCACATTTTTTTAGCACCACTGTAAGCAAAAGCAGCAATGATTTTCAATCAGTTGATACTGTGTACTTTATCTTTCTCCAGCAAAGACAGCTGCTCATGAGCATTCTTTGATTAATATGAGAAATCCCTGATAGGGAGCTTTCATCTCTGGTATCCATTAAATTACAGGGCCATGTAGTTGGAATTGTGTCTCATCATCTGAGGCTCAAATCTGGGCTCGAGGCACTGCATCTACAGATGGACAGTCAACAGGTGCACAAACAGAAAATATCAAGGCAAATGGAAAAAAAACAACCAACCAAACAAGAAACGGCCAGGCTAGATCACCTTGGCAAGTGCATCTGAAAAATAGCATGTTAAAGTTTAGAGAACAAGTCTGGTAGGCATCAGCAGAGCGGCCAGAGAGAGAACAATTGGACGCATCCACGCAGCGCTTTGGAAAGGTTCGCGATGGCACGGTTAGAGCAGCAATCACCAGCGGCTCATAAATGTCGACGAAGGCAGTCAGCGAAAGTGGGTGACTGACAGCAACAGGCCAAACCACGTCTCCTGTAATTATGTGAAATAGTGATTCAGGCATAGACGTGGCAAGGTAACTGTGAATGAATTAGGAAAATGAGCAATCTTAAAAAAAAAAAAAAAAAACAACAAAAACAACAAAAACAAAACAAAACAAAAACGACAAAAAAACACCAGCAGTCTAGACAGCAAAGAATGTTGAAAGCCAGTGTTATGAGAATTAAAAAAGACATAAGGTAAACACGCATTTCTTTTAATAGTGTGGAAAGGAAAAAGAGGGGACTGTTACGTGGATGTGATGTATAAAAAGTCTTATCACGCTACTGGCTCTGATTATACTAAGTTATTGTATTCAAGTAAACCTGTGTCTGCACTGAAATGCCAAAAATTTTCTGGAATCTCATCATTGTAACCCAGCTCTACAAACTTTTGCACTCTCCAAGGCAGAGTCTTACAAAAATCAGGGTGCAGGGGGTGTTCGTCATGACTAGCTAAAGGTTAATATGTATATTTGACAATTATTTCTTACATTTCAGAGACATGTTTAAGCATTCATGTTGATTCCAACATAGCAAAACCTGAATGATGTAGCCTAACATGACATGGACAAATAATACCAATCTGTCATTTTTTTTTTAAAACTGCTATCTCTTTGCTATACACCTGTAAAACCTACGTTGCCACCATATGAACAGATCCCTTGGCCAAAAGTCGTCACTATGATCTTTTCTGCTGGAACACTGACTAGGGCCTTTATATAAACGCAGTGATGCTCAGTGAATCAGAGTTCAATTTCATAAGTGACCTTAAAATAGCCACAAAGAGAATCTAAAGAGAGTGCCTCTCTTTTTTTTTTCTAGTCTGGTTTCTTCCAAAGGTATCTTTGTAAACCTTGACAAAACAGTGTGATGTTAAAGGATCTCAGCTGTGTTACAATACCTCTAATTAGCAGCCTTGCAAATCCCTCGTGTAGTGATAAACTGTCCCAAGATCATAGCAAAATACCCTGATGGAGTCTGGTCAACCAGCTTTTCCTCCCAGGATCCGTTTGGACTTACAGAGGCACTGTGAAAGTCTTCTGCACTCCACAGGGGTGCAATTCTGGGCAGTTATTTCCGTTCTTTCAGAAGGAATTCTGCACGCAGAGTGCCTGCGGAGTCAGGCTAATATTACTATTCGTGGCAAGAAATTCACCGCGATATTTAATTTCTCAGAAGAAAGTGTTATTTAGTCTCCCCATCAAAAATAGAAAAAGCAAACATGAAACAACCAGGCAAGACCGTCACAGTTCCCCCGCGCAGTAGTGTATGGCTGTAACACAGAAGCATTTTCCCACCAGAAAGAACCAGGACAGGACCTGGCTCGTGGTAATTCCACTTCTTCCAAATGCTGGAAGGAATCTCCTGAAAAAGTTAGGTGTCCCTGGGATTTTCCTATTTGTGTCTGTTCTGAGAGGCTGCTGGTACCTGAAGGGCACAATAAAATCTGCATCTCCAAGGATGCAGACCAGCAAGAGGAAAATTCGGTGGTTTTATGTTGTTTTCCTCTTGAAGTCCTTACACGGCTCAGAATTTCACCGTAAACTCTTCTCCTGCTTTTGCCAACACGCTCTTTGTTTCATAGTATTTTGAATAGCTATCCTTTTTTGTTGCACGTTTGCAGAGTTTCCTTTAATTTCACGTCGTGTCTAAATTCAGATGCTAATGCAAGCACAGACATTTTGTTGTTTCAGATTATTCATACAGCCATTCAACTGTTTGAGACGATGCTATCTTGCCTGACCTTACTCATGACTCAACAGCGTCTTAAAAGCAGTTACAGGAATTTTCATTTCGTGGAGAAGTGCAGACTGTATTTCTTTTATTTGACTAAGCTGTTTCCTATTACTTATTGTACTCTCTTGACAGTAATAAATTTCATAATGGTTGCTAGATTTCAAATCAACTATTACACTATCTAGATGGAACAGTAAATCAATAATGGATGATATACAAATCATACCTAATTGCTGGAAAGCAGGGGATTTTTGCTTCAAGGTGTCACGCTCGGTAATCACTGTAATATTTATTGAAAAAATAGCAAAATGCTATAAAATCAATAACAAATTGGCATAAATATATGAAGCTATTTTCATAAGCACAGAGGACAGAGCTGGGAGGAGAAAAGGTACTGTTATTATGTAGGCACTTACAGATCCTTATTTGTGAAAACCTGATTAATTAGTGTGCTTTATCACATACCTTGTTTTCTGCATTTCTTTTGAAGCTCCCACTTTGAAAACCAGATAAAACTGTATTGCAACTTGGTGAAATACTCTAACAATAGGTGTTAACATTTGTATTTCAATAGATCTGGGTGCTTCATAGTTTTGCTTAGGAGGAGTTTTCGGTGTGATAATTTCTCATGTATTCATTTCTATGTTCCACTCAAAGAGAAACAAAATAACTGCACAGGAAACCTTGAAAAGATGGTCAGCATGACTAGAAAATTAAATATTGCTGTAGCTGCAGTAAAAATTAAAGCTCAATTCTGATTCCTTGCTTCATGCTGCCCTTCTTATTCTCATTGGGTAAATAGGAGATTGGAATTTACAAGTAAGGCATAATCAAGCTCTAAATGGCTTATTGAAATACGATACCCAAGTATAACACTTTTTACAAGTTTATAGAACCCTACCTTGAATTTCATTGAAAATTATTCAAAATGAAGTAATATCCTATGAGGTTCTTTAGTTAATTTAAGTTTTAGTAGTCCTTCTTCCCTTCCCTTCCCTTCCCTTCCCTTCCCTTCCCTTCCCTTCCCTTCCCTTCCCTTCCCTTCCCTTCCCTTCCCTTCCCTTCCCTTCCCTTCCCTTCCCTTCCCTTCCCTTCCCTTCCCTTCCCTTCCCTTCCCCTTCCCCTTCCCATTCCCCTTCCCTTCCCCTTCCCTTTTGGAATAACACAAAGATGTACAATACTAATTGCTGCATTTTCTTCAGATTTTGAGAAAATAGTTTTAGTAACAAAAAAGATCAAATCAATTAATCAGAAGTTAGCTGAGGTATCCATGGGGTATCCAGGGAATGAACAGTCATAACTTTCATGTCCTTGAAACGTTTCCTTCCTCATCTGGCTAAGGTTCTCCCAGCCTCCCAGATTAGTTACCTGAACAAAATGAAATGAGGGTGGGTATAAAGCCTCAACAGCTTCCCGCTGTTGTCCAAATCCCTGTTTCTCTGCTGAGAAAGAAGGAAGAGGTGTGATGCTTATGATTTATTTCTGTGGCTGGTCAGAAATGTAACAGAAGTCAATGAAAACCTTTTGTTAGTTTTCTAAGACACAGAAAAAGGTAGGGGGGCAGGAGTTAGCAAGGCCCATTGACAGGGCTTTAAACTAGATATGAGGGGGGAAGGGGAGATAACTGGGCCCGTCAGGAATAAACCCAAGGGAGGCATCCCAGGGCTTGAAGGATGGTGGACTAGCAAGGACTCTGGCTCTGCCATTTCATTTGAGAGAAGGGACAGACGTTTAGAAATCATGGAAGCACCTGGGAGGGGTCTGGTGGGAAATGGGGCCCACACTCACAAAAAGGTGTTGGAATCTTTAGCTCATCTGAAGTGCATCTACACCAACGCACGCAGTATGAGCAACATACAGGGGGACCTTGAAGCCATGATGCACCAGGAAAACTACGGCATAGTGGCTATCACAGAAATGTGGTGGGATGCTTCACACGACTGGAGTGCCACGATCGATGGCTACAAGCTCTTCAGGAGGGACAGACAGGAAAGGAGAGGCGGAGGAGTGGCCCTGTATGTTAGAGAATGCTATGAGAGCTCAGAAATCAAGTACACTGATGATGGGGTGGAGAGTGTTTGGATTAGGTTAAGGGCCGATAAAGCTGATATTGCTATGGGAGTCTGCTACAGACCTCCCAACCAAAGCAGTGAGGAGGATGAAGCTTTCTATAAGCAGCTGGGGGAAATCTCGCGGTCACTTGTCATTGTTCTTGTTGGGGACTTTAACCTCCCGGACATCTGCTGGAAATACAACACAGCTGAGAGGGAACAATCCAGGAGGTTCCTGGAATGTGTGGAGGATAACTTCCTCACACAGCTGGTAAGTGAGCCGACCAGGGAAGGTGCCCTCCTGGACCTGCTTCTTGTGAACAGGAAAGAACTTGTGGGGGAAGTAAAGGTTGGTGGCCATCTAGGGCACAGTGATCACGAGATGATCAAATTTCTGATTCTTGGAGAAACAAGGAGAGGGGTTAGTAAAACTGCCACCTTAGACTTCCGGAGGGCAAATTTTGACCTGTTCAGAAGACTGCTGGACAAAATCGCTTGGGAGGCTGCCCTGAAGGATATAGGAGCCCAGGAAGGCTGGACATACTTCAAGAGAGAAGTCTTAAAGGCACAGGAGGAGGCTGTCCCCGTGTGCTGAAAAACAAGTAGGCGGGGAAGGAGACCGGCCTGGCTAAACAGGGACCTTTGGCTGGACCTCAAGAACAAAAGGAGAGTCTATGACCTCTGGAAGAGGGGGCAGGCCTCTCATGAAGACTATAAGGATATAGCAAAGCTATGCAGGGAGAAAATTAGGAGAGCCAAAGCGCAGCTAGAGCTCAACCTAGCTACAGCTGTTAAGGATAACAAAAATTGCTTCTATAAATTCATTAACAACAAAAGGAGGATTAGGGAAAATCTCCCTCCCTTACTGGATGCAGAGGGAAACATAGTCACGAAGGATGAGGAAAAGGCTGAGGTGCTCAACGCCTACTTTGCCTCAGTCTTTAGCAGTGGAACGAGCTGTTCCCTGGGCACCCAGCCTCGTGAGCTAGGAGACAGGGAGGGGAAGCTGGACGAGGTCATCACAATTAAAGAGGAAGTGATCAGTGACCTGTTACGCTGCTTGGATGCACACAAGTCTATGGGACCAGATGGGTTACGTCCAAGAGTGCTGAAAGAGTTGGCAGACGTGCTCGCCAAGCCACTTTCCATGATCTACCTGAAGTCATGGCTAACTGGGGAGGTCCCAATGGACTGGAGGGTAGCAAATGTAGCGCCCATCTACAAAAAAGGCAGAAAGGAGGATCCGGGAAACTACAGGCCTGTCAGTCTGACCTCGGTAGCAGGGAAGGTCATGGAGCAGATCATCTTGAGTGCCATTACAAGTCATATAATGGACAAGCAGGGGATCAGGCCTAGTCAGCATGGGTTTATGAAAGGCAGGTCCTGCCTGACAAACCTGATCTCCTTCTATGACAAGATGACCCGATTACTGGATGAGGGAAAGGCTGTGGACATTGTCTACCTAGACTTTCGAAAAGCATTTGACACTGTCCCCCATAGAATTCTCATGGAAAAACTGGCAGCTCATGGCCTGGATGAGCATACGATCTGCTGGATCAAGCACTGGCTGGATGGGTGGTCCCAAAGAGTGGTGGTCAATGGAGTTAAATCCAGCTGGCGGCCGGTCACAAGTGGTGTCCCTCAGGGCTCGGTGTTGGAACCATTTCTGTTTAACATCTTTATTGATGACCTTGATAAGGACATAGAGTGTATCATCAGCAAGTTTGCAGATGACACGAAGCTAAGCGGGAGTGTTGATCTGCATGAGGATAGGGAGGCTCTACAGAGAGACTTGGATAGATTGGACCGATGGGCCGATGCTAACGGTATGAGCTTCAACAAGGCCAAGTGCCGGGTCCTGCACTTGGGCCACAACAACCCCATGCATCACTACAGGCTTGGGGCAGTGTGGCTGGAGAGCTGCCTGGCAGAAAAGGACCTGGGGGTTCTAATTGACAAGCGGCTGAACATGAGCCAGCAGTGTGCCCAGGTGGCCAAGAGGGCCAATGGCATCCTGGCTTGTATGAGAAATAGTGTGACCAGCAGAAGGAGGGAGGTGATTGTCCCCCTGTACGCAGCACTGGTGAGGCCACACCTGGAGTATTGTGTCCAGTTCTGGGCACCTCAATACGAGAGACATATCGAGGTGCTGGAGCGAGTGCAGAGGAGGGCAACAAAGCTGGTGAAGGGCCTGGAGAATAAATCTGATGAGGAGCGATGGAAGGAGCTGGGACTGTTTAGTTTGAGGAAGAGGAGGCCGAGGGGAGACCTCATCACTCTCTACAACTACTTGAAAGGACACTGTAGAGAGGTTGGTGCTGGTCTCTTCTCACAGGTAATTAGCAATAGAACAAGAGGGAATGGGTTCAAGCTGCAGCAGTGTAGGTTTAGACTGGACATTAGGAAAGAATTCTTCCCAGAAAGAGTGGTGAGACACTGGAATAGGCTGCCCAGGGAGGTGGTGGAGTCCCCATCCCTGGATGTGTTTAAGACTCATTTAGATGTGGTGTTAAGGGATATGGTGTAGGGGAGAACTTTGTAGAGTGGAGTTGATGGTTGGACTCGATGATCCCAAGGGTCTTTTCCAACCTAAATGATTCTATGATTCTATGATTTTGCAAGAAAAGTCATCAATTGAATCATTTTTTTGGTGTGCCTCTTGGAGAGGTATTAAATAGTCTGTCCTAACAGGTTTCAAAGATAAATAATTTTACTCTTCCTATGGTTTTCTAGGCACCAGAAACTGTTATCACATATTAAAATCGGGCAAAGTAAAGCAGGAAAAGGCACCTGTGATAAAGCAAAGAACAGAAAAAAAGTCCCATTTTGCATTAAATTGATAAAAATATATTTAATTTCCTCAAAAATATGCAGAAATAGAGAGGTTCAATGACCAATAATGGGTTTTGGGCGTTTTCTCTTCAGGGGGGAAGTATCTGCTAAACTGATTCTTAAAATTGTACACAGACTATTTATTGCACGAGATAAAGATATATATACCATTTCAGGGAGTTCCTATTTCATTTGATCCTAACCTTGTTACTTCTCTCGCAATATTACATATTGAAAAAATGTATGTAAAGTTCTGCGGATCGTAACATACTAGATAAAGTTTCAGAAGTCTCTTTTCTTCGAATAATCTGCTTTAGATTGCACAGATGAAAGCTGAGTCTCACCTGGCAAAGGAAGCTTGGAACGCTTAAGTATACATTTCTGTCCTACAAGCATCACGAAACGAATCTGCTTTTGCAAGTTGTTTGCTCCACGATGTAATGTACCAAATGGCTTGCTGAAAAATTGGACGAATTCCAGCCAAACAGCCACCATTCAAATTGATAGTGACAGCTCATTCTGGGAAAAAAAAAGTTATTTTCAAATGATTGATATGAACTCAAAGGGGTGTGAAGAGCTATAGTGCTCATATTGCTCATGAGCTGTTGACAGTTTGGCACATCTCTAATGCTGATTAGAAACAAGCCAGGACACCGCAGTTTGCATTCACATTAAGCTTCGCGACCACATGAAATTATTCGATTCACAGGAACACTCAATATACTAAAATATGCCAAAAAATTTCAAAATCGAATGACCTCTGTATCAAATATCTCAGTATCTACGAGGACAGTATTGAGTGATAGAAAGTTAGTATGAGAATATTAACAGATATTAATTAAACTGGGAAAGTGACCTTGATGATATTCAATTCTCTAGTGAACTGCAGATGTTTATAGAGATATAATACAGTGAAAAAAAATAACATTTAGAATTGGAACTCTGAAAAACTTGGGTACATTTTTCACATTTGACCTGCAAATAGAGGAGCTGGTACTTGAGAATGCTTTTCTAGTGTTTATTTATACATTTCACATTTCACCTGTGCAAATGTTAATGCTACTAGGAATTTATTTTTTTCTAAAGCCCTTTGTCTGACATCCTTTCTCTGTGACAGTGCTGGTACAGCAACTAAAAGAAAGTGTTAATGTAACTTCTTCAGCAGGCCATTATTTCTCAATTGGGCTCTGCAAAACTTCAGCATCAGAAAAGGCAAATTCTCACATCCACCCTACAAAAACTGCTGGGGTTTCTGCGGCTGAAGTCCACTGTGATGTATTCCTGTGAGATTCCCTCCTATTCGTTAGCAGATCTTGGTTATTATTTCACTTTGCCCATACGCGCCCCAAAATATGATGATCACTTCCAACCTGCATCTGAATTCCAGGCTATTCCACCCTACGTGCCAGAGACTCAAACATACTTCTTTCTCCTAGATGCCAGTTTTTCTCATTCTCAGTCATATAGGAAAGGAAACACAGAGAAAATGAGATGTTTCCCTGGGCTGAAGAAGGTTCTTTTCCCTCTCTAAGCAATCTGCTGGTGGAAACCAGCCCCCAGGCGTCCGATGACAAGCACAAGACCCTGCCACCAGATAGTGATAGAGTTCTGCAAGAGAATCACTATCTTGTCTTCTTAGGTGTCAAGTGGTGAATGCTGCCACCTTTCCATCTGTCAGACCTTCCAAAAACCCCCGAGTGGGCGCCTGTATCCAGAGAGACAATGAATGGATGCTAGGCTAGAGGACAGAAACCTTGCACACTTTCTGTAGGGAAAAAAATAACCTGGTACAGGAAAATGCAAGGGACGGTGGGTTTCTCCTCTGCTTGAACAGAACAAACCACTATCGTAACCATGTACTCCGTGTCCCCAGTGCAAAATCTGCACCATATTCATTGTCAACTTTACATTCACCAACACAGCAAGGTTTGAGGTTTTCTGGTTTTGCTTTTGTTATGGAGCATGAAACGCGGACTGATGTCTGTGCTGTGGGGCAAGGTGCAAGCTGAAACTGACCCACAGGTTCAGCAAAAGGGGAAAGCGTTACAGAATAGGAACGTTCATTCACGGATCAAATTCAAGAACTAACATAAAAAGGACAGCAGCCAAGTTACGTTGACCCAGGAGAAAGTTTAACTTACATTTCCAGTATTTATGCGGCCGGTAGCTCAAGCTCTCACCGACCTTGGCAGAATTATGTGGGTAATGTGGTCACTGGAGTGAAGTGCCACTGAGTATCATTCAGTGTACAGTATTGTGTTTTCCTTTTCAACATTAGCTGTTTTATTGCTTCTCTGACTGAATGAACTTATAATTGAATGAATTTATACTTTTTGCCACTGCATACACAATGCGTGCACACAAAATCTTATCTTGGCTGAATTCCTTGACATAATGTCCCTCAGGTAGAATATAAGAGCAGTGGTGAGACACAGCAATCCCAGCTCTTATTATTGCTCCTCCATACTGCACTACCAAAGAGCAGCTTTGAGTGTACAGTGACCTTCTACACCAATAGTTACCTCTTGTATGGGTAGAACTGACTTTATTAACTTTATTACGTTAAGATTCAAAGTACGTAGCTCTCTCCGTCAGTTCAGTCTGAACAGTAGATCCAGCTTTAAAGGATATGTGAGTAGCAGCACAGCTTTCATGAATTTTGTGGTGCAATATCTCGAAAAGCAGCAGGAACAAAGTGTTAGGACAGGAGCAAAGAAACGGTAAGGCCAGACTGTTCTCATTTGACTTGGTGCCAACAGTAATAAAGTCTGTCAGAAAGATATTACAGTAAGTATTACAAAAGCATAGATTTGTTCGTGAAGTGTTATCACTTCTCCACAAGCTGAGATCTAAATACTGAAGGAATAGCTAAAGGCATTCTAAAAATTCTCTCTTTTCTTTCATTTAATAATTGCCAACAATGGAGGATAAGTGGTTGTAACAGGCAGGTTACCTCTCTGAGAATGCTGTCATGTGAAATCTAGATGCCTAAATAAATGTTTGGATCTCTCACATCCCACTGAACCTTTGGTTTAATAGCTGATGTGCACGTGAGACCATTCTGTGCCTATTGCCCACCTCGGGTTACCAGTTAAATGTGTCGCTACACAATGTGTATGGTGGTCCTAAGGCATGGAAACAAACCAAGTCTAACGTTGATCATAGAATCACACAGTGGTTTGGGTTGGAAGGGACCTTTAAAGGCCGTCTAGTCCACCCCCCTGCCCTGGGCAGGGACACCTCCCACCAGCCCAGGTTGCTCCAAGCCCCGTCCAACCTGGCCTTGAACCCCTCCAGGGATGGGGCAGCCACAGCTTCTCTGGGCAACCTGGGCCAGGGGCTCACCCCCCTCACAGCCAAGAATTTCTGCCTCACATCTCATCTCAGTCTCCCCTCTGTCAGTGTAAAACCCTTCCCCCTCGTCCCATGGCTCCCCTCCCTGCTCCAGAGTCCCTCCCCAGCTTTCCTGGAGCCCCTTGAGGGACTGGAAGGGGCTGGAAGGTCTCCCCGGAGCCTTCTCTTCTCCAGGCTGAACCCCCCCAGCTCTCTCAGCCTGTCCCCACAGCAGAGGGGCTCCAGCCCTCCCAGCATCTCCGGGGCCTCCTCTGGCCCCGCTCCAACAGCTCCATGTCCTTCTGCTGTTGGTGCCCCAGAGCTGGAGGCAGCACTGCAGGGGGGTCTCACAGAGCGGAGCAGAGGGGCAGAATCCCCCCCTCGCCCTGCTGCCCACGCTGCTGGGGATGCAGCCCAGGCTGCGGGGGGGTTTGTCATTTACAGCTCAATGGAGTTTAGGAGAATAAGTTACAAGATGAATTTATATAAGGCTTCCTGTGTATACAGAGACTAAATATACATGCAGTGTGCATTTCGTTTCAGCGTAATGTATCTTTTAAAAATTTTTGGCTTCTAAGTTAGGCTTCTCTCAAAAAAGTCCAGTTAACTTACACTTTGCAGGTAATAAGGTATTTTTTTTTTGCCTTCCACAGGTTCTTTCATTTTTCTGTAAGAAATCACTCTGCAGCTTTTTTCAAAACTCAATGAAAACACAGAAAATCTGAAACTAAACACAGCAGACTACAAGAATGGCTGATAGCTAAATATACCACGGCTATTTTTTTTTGGTTGCTAAAAAAGCAACAAGAAACACAAGTCTTTTGACTGCCTTGAAGATACCTCATTTGGAAAAAAAGCCAAATAGGTAATAAAAATGTCACTTTTGTATTTTCTAATTTTTATGTTTTTTCTCTTATTTCCCAGCTAGTGGGAATCTTTTCCACAACATTTAGTGCTGAAGAGTCCTCAGATAGTATTTTATAGCCTCATTTTTCTTTTTTTTATTTTCTTTTTTTTTTTTTTTAGGTGTTTATTTTCTGTATCATATTTCCTGGTTGGAGTTTTTGTTTGGTTTTTTGTCTGTTTGTTTTGTCTAGCAAAATTGTATTAAGATGAATATTTTTTTCATTCCTGTTGAAATATTAGTTGGTTTTGTCCGAAAGAGTGAAAAAATAAGTCTTTTTTGTATTTACTTGTATGTACTTTTATAGACTTTTAAAATAGAAAAAGGAAAATTGCTTTCTCCCAACAAAAAAAAAAGAAGTTTGAAGAGAACTCCTTCAGTGGAGACTGATTGTCTCAAGCTGCCAGGTTAAGATTGTTCCCATGTTTGATTACATGCAGTACAAAGCAACATAATATTCCTTTAAAATATCGCAAAAAATATTTATTTGACTCTGGATGGTTTTGTGCCCTGTTATTTAATCCAGAATTGTCACAACTAAACACACTAATTGCACATTTGCCTAAGAAGTTACAATAAAAGAGCTTATAAATGATGACCAAAAAAGAGGTATGTTTCTATCTCAAGAAATACTTGTTGAAAATGTAGATCAATTTCCCATCAGAGAAGATAAAAATTTGTTCTTATAACATGATACACGATTTCTTTAAAAATTATAGAAAAATAACCAGCTAAACGGCGCCTCTTCTGTGGTAAGGCAACAGAGGTGTTGCCTTTTTAAGGCAATATGAAACATTTTCTTCCCGAGGTGGCTCAGCTGTGTATTACCTATGACTCTTCACTCAAGCACTACTCCGCAGTGTAGATTTGGAAATGAAGAGGCAAACTGAGACATCCCTAATGATTCTAATTAATGTTCTTTATGCTCTTTGCTGTTGGGTTTATGTCTTGAAGTGTGTCTTTAATAACTAGACAGATATGGGGGAGATAAAATATATATATATTGCTACTTTTTTGAATTTTCTGTACTTCAGAGTGCTCTATGCTTTAGAGTTTTTGTGTGTGATTTCAGGTGCCTTTATTTTGGAGAACCCAGCTTTAGACAGCTTACCCATACATAAAAAAAAAAAGAACCATTCAAAATAGCAAGTTTGTTACTACGAATTAATATTTTACGGCCGTACTGTGCCTAGGGGTGCCTGATCCAATGCCTTGTCTTAAAATAATTGTAGTGGCAGATTTCTGGAGTGAAGGAAGATCCTCTACTTTGTTGACCTCCTTCCGTCTGGAGACAGACTGCAATTCTAGGAGTAACCAGAGCACGGGCTACCCTAATTTCTGTGCTTGGAGCAGAAACCATAAAATCCTAAAGTACAGTAGCGACATTTTAACTCTTCTTGTAGAGTGCACTGTAGTCTTCACACAGAAGGATCCCCGCTTCCTGAATCATGAGTTCACATCTTACATTTGGCTGTTGCTTTTAAAACTCTCCAGACGGAAGAAGATTGTTTTTATGAGCCTCATCTTAAAAACCAAAATTTTGACACCACTAGTAACTTTGGGCCAAGAACATTGCCTACAAAATTAAGGACTAATTACGATAGGCATAGTAACTGCTTCTTATTGGTGGTTACAATTAAGGAAAAAAATAAAAAAGTGGGACTTACCTAAAAACTTATGGTAATAAAACACTGTTATTAAAGCAGTTTCAGAATTTTTCACTTTTATTTATTCTAGCTAGGATCATGGTCTGCATAAAACCCATTTTTTTTTTGTCATGGAAAAAGACATATTTTTTCTAATTTAATGCAGAATGAACCCCTTTCTGCTTTCCAGGTTCTTCTTTCCCTTAGTTATTTATTTCCTAGGCACAAAGATATCAGATCAACAAGTAAGATTTTTCTCATAAATGTTGTGTCTAAATGATAGCTTGTCGATTTTTCTGAGACGGGTCAGACCGTCCATTTAATGACAAGGTTTACAAAAAGGTTTCTAAAAAGGTTTAGTATAGGCTTTTTGTGCATAATGGTATCTAAGGTTACTTGACGGCATCTGGAGTGCAACTTTAGTATGTCCTGACTCCCTGTTAGTGCCTCTAGGCATTGCTTGTTCACTTCATCTTCTGTCCTACAGGGAAAGCTTGGAAGGAAGCCATTGCATTCTGCAGATATGAGCTGTGTGCAGCTACAGTTATTGACTAGTCTAAGTGGAAAATGGATTTTTTCTTATATTTTGAAAGTTAATAGGCCTGATTGCAGTCATATTACTTATTTACATGCAAATAACAAAATCATTTACAAAGAAATCTCAGCATACCCCTGCTATTGATGACCACGCTGAGAGTAAGAAGTATTTACGCTGTCTTCATTGAATTACAGGAAATACGTATGTAGTTGGGACAAATTTTTATCCTCCTAAGTGCCCTTGGATATTGCTGAAGTGAAAGGGAATTAGGTATGTAGCCCAAAACCCATAGAAAGGAGTTAGGTATGTTAAGAGTATGTAAGTAGGAAAACTTTATGGTCTAAATGTCCACAAGTTTTGCAGTTTCAAACTCTATCTAGTAATACTTCTCAAGGGCAGTATACAATGATCCCTTCCCTGTCTTAAAAATAGAGTTTTTGGAGAGCTGTGATTTTCAAAGTTGGCAGTCTTTCTTGCCCTCTGAAAGTTCAAGCAGTTAGCGTGCTCTGAAAAATAACCATAACATCCTAAAAGCACCAAACTCTGGACAAAAGATGTGGCTAAAGATACTTGTATTGAAAAAGAAATACAAACCAAAACCCAAACTAGGAAGAACTATGTTGGTGCTATCTTCTTTTCTCGACGCAAAATTCTGGATAGAGAATTTGACCTGGTGGAAGACAAACTAGATTCACTGTTTTCCTCAGGTTTAGTGGGGACCCTCACTACCCTCCCTTGGCCTCACTGTAAAAGTCTCAGCTTCTGATCCTTCAAACAAGTGCATTTTCAGTCTTTTCTCGAATGTTTATTTCATGAAAAATCACACCAACTAGCTTGGGGGAGAAATTCTAATCCAAGCCTATCCTTCTCTCAGGTAAGTGCCCTACTCACTGAGCTAGAAAGTTATGGTCTGATGAGTCTTAAATTATTTCTGCAGAGTGGCACAGCTTTGAGAGCAAAATCGCCTGAAGCTTAATCATTAGGTACTCTCCTAGGAAATGGCAGACTGTTTTTTAACATCCTATCACACAGAAGGGCACTGAAGTGCGCGTGAGAACGGCCTAACACCAGCTTGTTCTGCAAAAGGGTAAGCTGCACTACCATCCCTCAAAATCGTTTAAAGAAAACAGTGACTTTCTGCTTTCCTGTGGAAGGAACAGATTTACATCCAGCCCCATGAAGCCGTATGAATTCTGAGCTAATCTAAGAACTCCTTACAAGGTCTCGCGAGGCAATAAATTCAGCCACAGGGAAATGGAATTGAAGTCCTCCTCTATCTAACTGTTAATCACAGAATCACAGAAGGTGTTGGGTTGGAAGGGACCTCTCAAGGCCATCTCGTCCAACCCCCTGCAGTCAGCAGGGACATCTGCAACTAGATCAGGTTGCTCAGAGCCTCATCCAGCCTGGCCTTGAATGTCTCCAGGGATGGGGCCTCCACCCCCTCTCTGGGCAACCTGGGCCAGTGTCTCACCACCCTCAGTGTAAAGAACTTCTTCCTAATGTCTCATCTAAACCTGCCCTGCTCTAGTTTAAACCATTGCCCCTCGTCCTATCGCTACATGCCCTTGCAAACAGCCCCTCCACAGTTAATGTTTCAGATAAAATAGCTTCGACATTTAATGCGCTGGCTCTGGGTAAGAATTGCATTGTGAGGACTCCCAGCTTTCTGCATGAGCCTTCCAGGACACTTGGAAACCTAACCCGGATGGTCTCCTTTTTGGAAAATGGGTGCCTGGGAGTCAGCCGACACCGTGCTGAACTTCACAGAGACAAGTGGGTAATTTAAAAGGGTTGCTAAGTGCTAATCTCAGGTGCCCTCCTTTTTTTGCAAAATCCGGTTCTTCATTTCCTTGGAAGTATTTCCACTTGTTTTTCTCGTTCTTCTAACTTAACTGGGACACTGTATTTATTTAAACTAAAAATATTTCAAAGATAATGTTATTACATAATATTTTATTAGGCATCTTAACTACTTACAATAGATAAATGACTGTATCAGTAGAGTTTCAATTTCCTCTGACTATAAAGTACCAGGATGAAATTAGAGGCAGGAAGAGATCAAGTCTTTGATCCAGTAATGATTTAAGTGCTGTACTTTCAAATCGCAATGTGACTTTGGTCACTTTTTCCCAAAGGTTACTGTGCATTTTATGTTTTGTTAAAGTAGTCAGTATTTCAAGATAAAGAGAATGTGAGTTAAAAATGTGCTCTTGGTAGAAGAAAATAAAGATCATGAACTATTGCATTGTTTGTTCTATCATCTTTCCAGAATCTATTGCGACTAGGGAATTCATTTCTAGGAGGAGAAAATCCTGCAAGAGGGTTGCCAAACTACTGTGTAGTTGTAAAATAGACATTTCGCCTTTTTGTTAGAAATAACGCACATTAATGTTCCTGACTATGTGCATATACATACAAAGACAAACAGACATATAAAAAGAAAGAGGCATTTCATGAAGGAAAGTTAAAATAGGGAAAATAAAATCAGAGAACTGCAATAGAGATAAACTGATGCTGTGTAATTGAGCTCTTACTCTTATAATCACAGCAACTGGATTATTTTCAAAGCCTAAAATGGACCAACAACTTATTTTCGCAGATTTATTTTGTATTTATCGTCTTTGTATTTTATTTTCTATTCGGAAGCTTTCCAGGTTAAAGCTGCCAAACACGTACTTTCTCACGTACCTCATCTTATGGGTATGGCCTCACATTTGCCCATGCCCCTAAGAGGACTGTTATCTTCTTGCCTTTTACACCCCCTCCGGAATAATATATAGGTACATTGTTTGGAACGTGTTCCTACATTCAACTTTAGGAATAGCACACCAAAGCAATGAAGTTCTTTCTCAATCATTTACCCTGAAAACTTTTTGCATAGAAAAGCCGGTAAAGAAAATGCAGTAAAAAAAAGTAAATTTACAAAATGAAAAATAGAAAATAGTTAGCCAGACCTAAGCTACTATAAAAAAAAAAAAAAAAAAGAAAAAGAAAAGAAAACTACCCTTGATCTGCTTACACCAAGATTTAATTTGAAAATATTTATTTTCCTTTTTTTATACCTCCTGACTAACTGTACATGCTTGCCAAGTGCAGAAGATAAGTTTTAGGTTTGGTATATGTTCCTTTATGTCAGGAGATAATTTTAGTCTGAAAATTATAGCAGAGAAGGCATTGATGGGTTTGGTCTTTTAACATAATTATTCCTTCTTACAATGGTTTCTGGTGAGTCACTAAAATGCAAGGACCTCCCTCCAGGATCATTAATCCTAAATTATCCAAGAAGCAGTTTTGACCTTTTCTTCTTGGTTTAGATATTATTGCAATTACTACAGTGTCTTTCCAGCTATGTGACGATATTTCTTGAGAGTTATTTAAATATTATTAGATTGTTAATGTGTTAAAACTACAATATAATTTCATAACTCTTAAGGTAACAGTCAGATCTTAGCATGAAAACTTTCCCTATAATAACTTTTAATTTTAAATAAACATAAATGGCAACCATACTTCAAGCAAACACAGGAAACCTGCCTGCTGCTCATTAGTGAGTTGCAAATGAGACAAGATACGACATCATAAACACCAACATAGATGTCAGTCCTTTATGGTAATGAAAGGCTAGAAGTCCCCGGGGATGGCCAGAGCTGGGAGAACTTTTCTCTGTAGTAAATATTTTTTTTAAATATTGAGAGGATTTTACACCTGAAGAAATCAGATGATATGCAAATATAACCTAGAATATCACATATGTTTCAAAAGTTAATATGAAAGAATTTGGAAAGACTAAACAGGAAAAAAAAGACCTTAAACTTGTGTGCTTGCAGGGAGGTCCTTTTTTCAAGGCCTGGTTTTTGTTAATTTGTTGACTTTCTGAGTTTCAGAAAAACCCCCAGAACCCTCCCTGGCTCTTAGGCACTTTTCTTTCCACCATAGCTGAGGCCCATCTCCCCGCTGCGTTCTTCTCTCAGCAAGGACGCTGCATAAACTTCGGGCTTCCAACTCTCTGCTGTGCCTTACTCACACCTTTCAGGATGTTGAAACTTTTCTTTCCAATCATATGTAACTGGAATTTCTCCCTCTTTCAGCTTGACCCCACCACTTTTCCTACTTTTCTCGTTCTGTGTTCCCATAAGGAAAAAAAAAATAATAAATCAAACTGGTAGCAACCATCACAAGAACACAGGGATAAGTGAAATGGCAGAGTCCGAAATCTAGTCTATCGTAATACCCATGTATTCTGCGACTAAGGAAATATGGTGGTGTGTTGCCGTCATGGAAAGTAAAAACTTTTTATTCTACGCTAAAATATTTTTTTTCCGCTCCTTTTGTAGCACAACACATGAAATTATTCATTGCTTAGAAGATACATATTAGGAAGCATGAGTTACATTTAAATTCTGTCAACAAACTTTGCCTTAACACAATTCAGAGAATGTTTAAGCAGCACATGTAGAGATAGAAGTACTGAATGCCATGGCACAGAGGAGTTGATTCAAAAGCTTTTGGAACTAGGTAGTTTTGGCATTGCCAAAAGAATGAATGTGGGTTGCCCAGTGCAAGAATCTCCATGAAAATATCTGTTGCACTGAAAAAACAGTGCTATAACAATTCTGCATTATAACACAAGGAGAGGAGAGTATGTGTTGTTCTTAGAAATGGTTATCCATCTTTGTATTTCCTTCTTACAGCAGTCTTACCTACATTTTATATACTCAAATGGAAAAAAAAATAAATAATTCTCTATTCTGTGGTGAATGTTCAATCTGTACTGTCACCCACTGTGCACAATCACTGGTAATTTCATGCGTTGTCATTTGTAACAGTGTGGAAGCGTAGCAGTACACCACGTTTGTCAGCTGGTAGAACATACTTAACACAAAATACAAAGCCTACTGTGAGGAATTCTTCTGTGCGTTTAGAATTCCGCATTGTAGGCCATACCAAAGGTTTACACAGCTTCCTAATGCACTAATGCTCATTTTTGGAGATGCCTCTCCTGTGAATTTGCTACTGAGGAAAGGTACTGTGAATCTTATCCCTGACAAACTCTTGACAGGCTTTCTTGAATGGGCATAAAACCATAGGAGTTTGGTAAATCTAGGCAATATAAAACTGGGTTTTAAAGATACCTTGTGCGTATGTGCGTATGCATTGTCACGGCAGCTGGCACACAGCTCGTACAGAGAGGTGAAATGTCATTGCTAACCTTTTCCGGTGGTAACGGCTGTTTCTAAGTAATCTTTAACAGGAAATCCCCAATGATGCCACTATTCAAACAGAAAGATAACACAAGAACTGCTGGCTGAGATAACTACTTTAATGATTATCTGAACTTTTAGTAAGAATTACGGCTGGGAAGTCAGCAAGCACAAAGATGCGTGCTTGTATGAATGAATTCCAAAATGCACCAACAGCAGTCTTCTGCTGCTCTGACAGACGTCATCTGGGCTAAGAAAGAAGCTATTTTTTAATATCTTCCAAATAGCACATCTGCAGTGTACGGCATTGCCAAGGTGATGTATTCATTAATAAATACTAATCTAGTAAATGAAAGCCCAAGCTTTAGAAGAGTCTTATCATGGTAGATGCAATGTGCCTTGTCTCCCTTTGGCTTTTAAAATTTTAGTTAGATTGTTTCCTCTTTCAGACTTTCATCCCTCCCTATCTTCAAAGCAACGAAATAAGCAACATCTGTGTGTATCTCAGGGTCAGAAGCTTTTACTTAAAGCCCGTTCTTGGAGTCATAGTTTAGAAGAAACAAATTCTCTTCGACTCCATCTTCCATAGTCTTGGGTTGTCTTCTGACCTGAAATCATTTTTCTTTTCAAACAGCTACTGAACTGTCAGACTAAGCTTTTATGGAATGCGTGAAGATAGATATATTTTATATTTACAGTGTAGAGGTTTTCAGATATACAACACCGGAGGTTGCCTATGATTACACATCTAGTTAGAAAAATGAGGTCTTATTACTTTTCAATAAGACTAAAAGAAGGAAAATATATTAAGGGATATGCTCATAAAATTAGGGAGTGCTAAAATATTTTAAAAATGAACACAAGTTAGGACAAAATAGTGTCCTCATGGTTGATATCTCTTCTTAGAGCATCACAGTGCTTGGATTTTAAGGCCACACATACTGCACAAGCTGATCACCACCAGAGGAAAAGAAAGCAAGTACAGTAAGTCATGTTCTGTGATAGCTGTCCACATGAAATTGTATACCTACACCAAAAATTCCTTAAAGGAGAATAAAAAACATTTTTAAAGTTACTTTTATTCCCTAATGCCCTTTTCTTCACTCAAAATTTTCAGTCTTTAGGAGCATACACAAATAAATGTGTTCAAAAGATATAAAATACAGAGTTACTGAGTCTAGGAACAGTAATAAATATAAAAAATGTGAAAAGAATAAGGATGCAATAGTTAGGAACTCAAGATGCAGTGAGCTCAGCTATGATGGATAGACTTTTCTGAAAGGCTTTTCCATCTGAAAAAAAACCAACTTCTTTTTAATAGAAGCATGCCAGATGGTTTAGCAGAACATCCATTAGTCAATCTGATCGCAGACTGTGTAATTTACTGCCTGCGATACTAACGATAGTGCCTAGATCTATGAAAAAGGTCTGAATCATTTTTATACAGAAGCTTGGTGGGCACTGAATTCCAACACAAGAAGAGGAGAGGAAGAAGTCTTGAGATTGATGGGGCGCGTCATTCTGCTCTTTCAAGAGACGATATGACCAATGCGGATCTGTTGTACTAGACTCAATGAACCACTTTACGAATTAACAAGTTGCAGCGTGAAGAAGCAGTTACTAAAAACAGCATGTGTTAATCAATGATTTAAGAAAACATTTGTGCATGTGTGGAGTTCCATTCATAAAGAGCAAATCATTGAGGCTGAGTTGGCTGAAAGAAGAACTCAGTATCTTTCTTTCCAGAGGAGTCTTCATCTTCTCCAAGATGCAGGAAGAGCAAAATGAATGTAGGTACTTTCTGTCCATCAAGTGATATTCAAAAGCTAAATTAAGAACCGTCTTGTTCAACTAACCCCATGGTAAAGTTACCTACCTACAATAGTTATTAAAGCTGCAACCCCCATTCTCCTTGCTTACATCATTCTAACCTCAGGACTAAAAAGAAACAGAAGAGAGAGAAGGTATAGACGCCTTCCACCACCATTTGCAAAGATGTCTGAACACTTCATTTGGGATTTTGATTAGCCCCATGTCTGTTTTACAGCTGTACAATATTAGCTATAAGAATTCGCCTTGGGAAAAAAAAAAAGAATAATGAATGGATAACTCTAGTGAGTAATTCTGAGAGTGGAAGACTTGTACGTGTGAACATATACCTTCTACAGGTTCTTGAAAGAACCTGTCCTGCTTTAAACATTGCAAATAATTAAATCTAACCAAAGCTAAACTGTGCTTTAAAATATTTTAGTTCTTTGCAAAGTTGGCAAATCATTGGAAAACATCACAAATATTTTCTCCTACTCATCAACAAAGGGCAACGGAGCTGGTGAGGGGTCTGGAGCACAAGTCTGGTGAGGAGCGGCTGAGGGAGCTGGGGGTGTTCAGCCTGGAGAAGAGGAGGCTGAGGGGAGACCTTCTCGCTCTCTGCAACTCCCTGAAAGGAGGGGGTAGCCAGGGGGGGTCGGGCTCTTCTCCCAAGGAACAGGCAATAGGACAAGAGGAAATGGCCTCAAGTTGCACCAGGGGAGGTTTAGATTGGATATTAGGAAAAATTTTTACACAGAAAGGGTTATCAAGCATTGGACCAGGCTGCCCAGGGCAGTGGTGGAGTCACCATCCCTGGAGGTATTTAACAGACGGGTAGACATAGTGCTTAGAGACACGGGTTAGTGGTGGTTTTTGTCAGGGTTAGGTTGATTGTTGGACTCGATGATCTGAAAGGTCCCTTCCAACCTAGGCAATTTGATGATTCTATGATTCTATCAGTATTAATTCTATCAGCCTTTTTGCAAAAGCTTAGTTCAACATTAAAGATAGCCATACAATGAAAAATCAAAATTAAAACCCCATGGCATCTGTCTGTTCGTACATATATGACTTCTGCTGAAGTGAATAAGGATTGTACTTACATAACTGATGAGCTAATTAAGATCTTGCATTTTTTTTTCCTGTGCCTGCTGGTTAATTCTAAGATTAGTGTTCAGTTTAATGTTGAGCTTCACACAATGTTTCAATATCATGCTGTAGAGAAATTGTTGGAGGCCTGAACATTAAATCAATAGGTCTTCTGTCTTGTTCAAATAATCAAGTTTCCCTTAGGCGAGACCCATGCTGATCCCCAGTGTGAAAGTCATTATGTTTCTTGTGGACTAAAATATGACATGTTGTCTAATAAATTATTAGTACCACATGTTATAAATACAAAGGAATTTATGTAATGAAAGAAGAGTTCAATTTTTTACTGTCTTAGAATTCATTTTAAGGTAAATGTTAACTTGGGACAATAAAAGCCGTTTGCATAATAAAATAAAATAAAAAAGTGGAAAGTCAAGATTTGAGAATGGAAAATTACTTACGGGAAATATATGTAAAAAGTTAGATGTGAAGATGGTTGTGCGTGCAGATTAAAATATTTCTATAAAAAAGCAGGAAGAAGAGAGAGAGGAACGGAGGGAATTACAGCTAGAGGCAAGCTCTCATGCTAAACACCAAGTCTGGCAGAGGCTGTCGTGAGTAGGGCTTACCGCAGTCAATAACTTTTGAAGAATCAGGCCCTAGCAGAGTAAATGATTACTTCAATTATGATTAAAATAGTACTTTAGGGAGAACAGACTAGATTCTTCATATTGTTGCTCCGAGTTGGAATCCAATTAAAAGCCTGAATTTTGACAGTACTGCTTGCTCTGAACTCGACTAAAGCTATGCTATCATCTCTCAAGCTTTGTCTTAAATGTATATATTTCTGGAAAGTCTGAAGTGAATGAGATAAAGCATCATGGAGAGAAGAGGGTAAAGAAGAGAAACTGCCCATTAAGAAATCGGAAGATGGCTCAAAGAGAGAAACGCTGCAGAAAGGTGATTGTCAATCAGAAAAGAGATAACTGAAAAGTAAAGAAGGTTTATGATAGTGAAGATAGATATAAAAGCTGATTTGGTGTGGGAATGATCCTCTTCTAAAAATCTAGAGACTGTTCATAATCAAAATCTGTTATAACACTTCGTATTCTATTTAAGAAGTAAAGTGCAAAGCAGAGAAATTTATTCATAGGGAATTATTGAAAGGACACACATCCTTAGCAAAACCAAAGCTAAGGAAAAAAGGAAAGAGCTCATAGGAAGATGTTCTACCAATGGGAGGCAAGGTCTTATCATTTTACTGCTTGCAATCACTCAAATTTCTCACGCACCTCATAAAGTCTACAAGATTTTCTGCCCGTGCTCAATTCTTAAGTGTGTTACATGTCCAAAATATCCAAGGAATTATAGGAATATTTATCATTTCACCAAATTTCCTTTTCAAAAAGGAAAACCAAATATTGCTTTAGTTAAAATCAACACTGTAAAGAGGCTGGATATTCTCAGTGAACATGACCTTAGACAGCCACATACATGAAGAGGCTCCTTCAGGGCTCTTTCATAGGTGTCCACCTACGAAGCGGCTGTAAACCCAGAGTTAGCACTAGCCTAACAGCTATGTCCATCATCATAGTCTCTGACATCCATTCTAAATTACTGACCACTCATTCTCACACAAGGAGCCTGAATGGATTTAAGCTGTAACGTATGTTTTTTAAGTAGGAGGAAGTCTCACAGCCTTTTTCCTCCTCTTGGTCCCCTCCTGTTAAATTAAAGACAGCGATAGACAATTCAAAGTTGCCATTGATTTTCCAATTAAATGGAGTTATTTTACCCGAGCTTCAAAAAGAGAGTAATTTGATACCGCGTGGGGTGTGATACATGGTCTGTGATTCCTTTCACGCTTTATTTTTGCTTACCTTAAAACCAAAAATAATAGAATCATAGAATAGTTTGGGTTAGAAGGGATCTTTAATGAATGTAGTAGACAGTGTTTTGCTCTCAGAGGAATGACAATAACATTCTCCATTATATATCACCTAACATCATGAATCCCGAGTGACATTACAGATTTAATAATAAAACCCAGTTCTGCCAATCGTATGCATGAACAACCCCATTAAAGTCAATACAACTATTTAGAATGAATTTATACAGAAATATTTGGAGAACGAGAGCCATAAACTGCAAATCTTATTGAATAGAAATCTTACAAAAGTTTGCTTTTGTGGCTGCCTTAATTGTCCACTATCAGCTTAAAAATCAAGCTGGTAATACATACCACCACATTTCAAATAATAAACTAACACTGTCAGTTCCCTGGCATTTCTAATTCTTCTCCATGAGCAAAACTCTAAAAGAGGAGTTCTGCCATAAGATTTCCACTTTTTACTTAAAATGCAATATAAAGTGTTTGAGCTCAGCACGAAGGTCGCATTTGCAAACCGATGCAGGGCTGTGAAATCCTGAAGAATGTTGCCTACGCGGAGTCGAAATGCTGCCTTCGGCTTCTTGCGACCGAACACTTATGTTTCTTCCTCGCTGCTGATGTGGGAATTCTAATTGTTTTCTGTCCATTCGGTGAAATCCTGTACCATTATATAGAAATGCGGGGGATCATAATCAGATGTCAACCCAGTGAAGGCAGAGGGTGGGTCCATGAACTGCTTTTTGCCCACTCTGCTGGAATTCCTGCTCCCATAAGATCTCGTGTGCATTCTCATAGGCTGCTGCCTACAGGACCTTGATGGATGAGCAAACATAGTTGGTATTCAAAAAAAATGAAGACAAAATCAAAGCTGTAGTCACAGAGTCCCTTTAGAATATCTCTTGGTAGCTAGCAGAAACAAGGGGATAATTCATGGCCAGAACATAAGAATAAGTATTTTCCTTTATATTTAAACTTTATTTTATTTTAATATTTTAGACCTTTTGTCCATATAATGAAGATTTGCCTTGTCTTAAAAGGGAGATATTTCTTCATACGCTTATGAATATTTACAACTTTTACTATGATTTAATAGAGTGGTTGAACTAGGATCGCGGCTGGACTCTGATACGGATCACATCGGATCAATAGTACCATGTTGCAAAAGAAAATATTTTTCATAATTTTACTCCATAACCTTACAAAATACTTCAGAAAAAAACTCCCTGTTCACTTTGATCTTCGTTTTTTATTGTTTACGTTAAATCAATTTCTTCACAAAAGCCATCTTTTAATATCAAGGTATCTTTAATTGGTTTTGAAATTGTATTCTAATGGAATTTTCTCAGATAACCTTTAACAGTTTAAACAGGTTAAATTTTAATGTCATTTATGTTGGAAAGGTGTTCAAAATATTATACTATTAAATATTTAATGTCATCATTATGGAAAATTTAGCTATTTCCAAACTAGACTCAGGAGGCCAGAGGTATCATTCCACACTAGTTCTTGAATTGTTAAACAGGTCTACTGAGATTTGCACTCTTTTTCAAAATTTAATAATATGGTTTAGGTTGCTGCTAACTTTGCAAAATATAGTATTCTAGCACAGATGTAACTGTTAATTAAAAAGTCTCTTGTGAGCGTGAATGGGTTTCAGGGTGATGTTTTTGTTCGTGTTTGTATCATTTAGGAAAATTTGGCATATTTGAGTATTTGTGTATTCATAAACATAATGTACATAAAAGGCTACAGTCAGTCCTAACTACTGCATAGAACTATAAGAAAATGATATTTACGTGTAAGTGCCTTTGGTCGCTTATATCTACAATAATGCTGTCACTAAAGTAATGAATCTTTGATTCCTGTCAATCAAACAGTTCAGTACGGACACTTGCACTATAACGCCAGTGAAGTAGTCATTTTTTGAAATATCTGCAGACTGTTTATCAAGAATCCCAAATGGGGGAAAAAAAAACAAAAACAAAAACAAAAACAAAAAGAAGGAGTTTATTTTGTGCGTGATTGAGAGTGCTTTAAACAAAGCTTCCCGTTTTCAACGGGGGGTGGAAATGGGCAGGCTGTTAGCAGAAATCAAAAGACCAACACAGCGACGATACGAGCTCCCCTCCATTCCCTCTGAAGTGAAGAAATATTAAAACACTTAAAATCATAACAGAGAAATGTGAGTTAAAAATGCGTTGTCACCTAAGTAATAGTAATTATAGTAAAATACAGAAACCGAAGCCTTATATTTTATAGTGATTGTTAGAGAAGAGAGAGATGACTTGAGTTTCTTACCTCGTCACAATGTACCCTTTTAAAACACTCTGAATTTCCTTCAAAATGTACTTCCAAGGAACAGTTAATTCTCTCGGTCTCATATAACTATGTCGAAGCATAACTCAAATGTAATATTTGTAAGGCATATTATAATTAACTCCTTTCAAATTGCTCCCTTCAAAATTTACAGCAAAAACCACCATAATAATAATAATAATAACAACAAAAATAATAATATACTGTGTAAGTTTATCTAGGTAATTTCTCCTATTTATTAATTCTTTTAGATTGATCCACTGCTAAAAGATGTAATTTTTATTCCTCTACTGTAAAAAAAAAAAAAAAACAACCCCAAAACACTATTTTAATCACTTCTTTTGGGGTAAGTATTAAAGTAACGTAATGAAAACTATATGGAAAAAATATAGAAGCCATTGGACTAGGGAACATTTACTTATTTACAAACAGTATTTTCCTCCTTTGCTATTTCTTTTTTCTAAGAGGTGAACTTTGGATTTTAGAACATTTACATATGAAGAAACTTTGCAGATTTAGAGAAATAAATAGTTAAATGAAGAAAACAATTTACCTGTGCTTAGTATGCTGCCAAGTAATATGTTCTAAGTAATTATATATTATCAACCGCAAATACAAACAGAAGACTGAGCAGTCTGTGAAAAAGTCAATTTCTACCTGAGAAATACTAGCATGAGGGAAATGAAAAATTTTCTGTAAGTTTTACATTAACCACCAGACATATTCCTATTGCTTATGCCTTAGCATAACTTAAATTACTTCTTTAAAAATCATTTTGATTCTTTCCCCCAAATAACCTTTGTGAGTCCAGAAATGAAACAACTCAACCTCTTCAGAAGGAAATGTAATTGAGAACGTATTGTTAATGTTCATTTTACTTTGTTAACCACCGGAGTGTCTGCATATGTGGGAATACTTAGAATTCAGAAACTGATGGCATGGGCAAAAAATACACCTACCTGTCTGCACAATTAGTGAACCAGTGCTGGAAATCTGATAACCCCGTACTAACGGCCAAGATCATAGGAGGAATACGCGGTATACAAAAGGATGAAATCTATCATCAGAACCGATAGCTTTCGCGGATGTGTACCTCAGCTAAAGCTGCAGCCCTGTGTTGTAGAGCAGATAAGCTGATGACAATCTGCAGAATTTTTTCATCATTTTAGATTCCCTTGCAAGAATTCCATCTGCGGCACAGCTTTCTCTTCCTTCCTTCCTTCCGGACAACGCTGTGCAGATGAGAATTTTTGCCTGAAAGGTTTAGTTACAAGCCAAAAAAGATAAAAACATTAGATCTCTTGCTACAGCAGTTGGATCTGAAAGTTTGTTTCTGTCAGCAGCAGAAGTATTTCCTCTTGCAAATGTATGATATATTTGATAAATTAACAGAAATCCCTAAACCGGAATAATTTGCTAGTAAAATATGCAATCATTCCTTCTTCAGGGACAAACATTTAACAAAGACAATATTCCTGTGGGTTTGTCAGGAATTAAGGCAGATAATATTAGGGAGTTTGTTGCTTTTTTCTTTACAGAAGTAACCAACACAGATGTCGTGTTGACTTACATACTTTATACCAAAATTACCTGAGAGTAAATGAGAGGTCTGGAGATTAACACAGAAAGAACATTTAGGTTAGAAGCTTCAATATCATTTCGTATGTCAGGATTCAGTGGTACAAGCGCACTAACAGTTTCATAAAATACATAAAAACACCACCACGAACGAGATGATGACAAAATGTAAAGCAGTCTCATTAGCCACAATAATTCATTATCTTAGATTCATTAGACTCTTTTGGAGTATATGAAAAAAGATAAGAACAGAAATATTGTTTGTTCTGATGTACCTTCATAGAATACTTTTTTTAAATTTTATTTTATTTTTAATCTGTGGACCCATGATTGAGCTCTAATCTCACTGGAAAAGTGCTGATTTATGTGTCTCCCAAAATGTTAAACCTAAGGGTGTGATAAGCAATTGTGATGACAGATCAAGACTTGGATATTCCTTTTTCTCTAATTTAGCTGACTAGAAAATAACTTAATTGAAATACATAAAAACTAATATTGCAATTGAACAGGAACACATAACAAGTATTGAATAATTTTGCAATTTAGTGACAGAAAATAAAAATGCGGAATTGAAAGCGGGGAAAATGAATAAATAAACAAAGCACAACCAAAATTTGCCAATCCAGACAGCTACAAACATGCATGAGAACAAAAAGACGGCATTGCTGATGGATAAAGCAGAAACACAGCTTTTGTTTTGCAGCGTCTACAAAGGAAATTATGTGTTAAATGTGTGATCAACGATATACATCTGGAAATATTATGTTAGACGGTTAGTTATATTGGAAAAAAGCACTTGCTAGGTTTGGAAATACGACGTTAGATGGTTAGTTACTATGGAAAAAAGCACTTCCTAGGTTTGAGGATGTAGGAAAACCAGAAATACATAGGATTCTAGTGCCTGTAACACAGTGAAAGCTGATGAGGAAAATAAAGCCATAGAGTCTCCTGACAATAATCACAAAGGTATAAGTGAACTGGGGAAAACCTGGGAAGAAGTTTAAGACTGGGCAGGAGACTAACTTCTGAAGAAACTCTGTCTTTGCCTTTTTTTTGCCCTACTGCCCAAGAAGAAACACTGTAAGATAAAAATTCCTGCAGAGCGCTGTAAACAGAGTATGTTAGACTGAGCCCACTTTACGATAACATTAAAGTTTCAGCACTCTGCTACAGTTTTTGTTTTATTTATAAAAATATTTCTGGGATTTAAATTATTAAAAGCAGTAGAAACAAATTCAAAGGTATTTCCTTTTGACATTTTGGATAGATAGGAAAATTCTGCAGATGTAAAGAAAGGTAATATAGTTTTTTGGATAGTGATTCTCAATTTTTTATCAAGTCCACAGGGAAAACTGCAATTGCTCCCAGCCTGTTCTTCAGATGTTGATATACTGTAATTACTGCACAACTCTGTGCTAAAAAATAGGAAGTATAGTAAAAGACTATCTCATCAGAACCCTTAAGCAAACAATTTCACCAAGCCTTTGCAATAACGCTACCCAGTCCCAAAAAATTACTGAATAAATTTATGTGCTCATTTAGACATATTTTTAGTTTAGTGAACTAGAACATTCCATTTTCTATAAGTAAACAGTCCAGCAAAACAGTGCAATTTCTGGCGTTTTCCAAATGTGTAAGATTGTTTTAGCAACGGTATTCTCAGTTAGGGAGGGTGAACGGCAGGACTGAGAGCCCTAACGTCAGGTTTTTAGGCAAGAGAATCAAAAGCTGTATCAGGGCATAAAAGGCCAATGTGAGCATATTTTACTCAACACAAAAACCGACGAAAAATCGAGTAACAAAGCCATGCTGTTTGTTCGTTGGACGTCCTGTGTTGATGGTATTTCCCCCAAGACTCGTGCTGCCTTTGATGGAGCGGCCCACGCTCCACCGTGTGCCTGCACAGCTCCTGTGATAAGGACTAAGGGGTTTCCCTGCTTCTGTCTTCTGACCTCAAGAGACATTTTTTCTTCCAGAGTTAACCACCACCTCAAAAGGGCTGAAAGTTGCTACCCCTGACGTAGCTCAGTAAGAAGTCCAGCTTCCTGACCCAAATTCTTTTTGTTGTAACACTCATCATTAACTATATCATAATATAACTGTATTTCTCTTGTAAACCTTATTTCAAGAATTTTATATACATTTCCATTTACCATAATTCTTTCTCTAAAGTAACGTAATTTCCATTTCCTGTACCATCCATCTTGACATTCAGACTTTCTCAGATATTTCGGATAAAGTTCCAGCACCGTGGGCTAGAACTGACTATGTAATTCTGAACCTAATTTAGTGACTCGTATATTAAAACCCATTGATCTTACACCCTTATAACACAAATTGGTTATAGCTAGCATATATTAGAAGGTACAATTACAGAGAGAGATAAGATGCATTACCACATATCAAAAGGCAAATGTTCCAAATCTGCTCTCAAATGTGGGCATACATTTCCCCAATAACTGTGAGAA
The DNA here is from genome assembly GCF_964199755.1 of Larus michahellis. Lineage (NCBI taxonomy): Eukaryota > Metazoa > Chordata > Aves > Charadriiformes > Laridae > Larus > Larus michahellis. The sequence continues at coordinate 83,636,772 of NC_133900.1, read as the reverse complement.
AAAAAGCATTTCTACGTGCAAGTGGGGACTGCAAGTGTCGCTTTGCCTCCACCTTCTTTCCGGTCAGATGAAGAGATTCACGGTGGTCATTGGCTTAGAGAAATGTTTTTCACGTATTTTTACCATTTTACAGACAACATCTTACAATTTGAAATCAGTTCATTCGAAGAAAACAGAGAGGGAACTTCTTTTACAATTTTAAATTACAGTCTGACACTGCTCCTCCCGTGAACACAGGTGTTAATTTCAATGATGCTGCTTTCATGGAGTTCCTCTGCCATCAGTCACCTGTGTTTGATTATTCCTGCTTTCAGGTCATCCTCTTTCACTCAGCTCTCTCTAGAGCTCAGTAAAATCTCTCAGTATTGATCTTTCTATTGCCATCCTTGCATTAAGGTTATAAGACTGCACTGTAAATTCACACTGAGTCTACAATTAGTGGTGAATACAACTTGCATGTTAAGCAGCTTCATACTAGATCACACTCAATTCTTAAATTGCCACTGATTTTTTTTTGTTATTATTGAGTATTCAGTGTAGATTTAGGATGCTGTTAGGAGCTACACGAGTGTATAAGGTTTGCGTTGCCTCTTTCCGCCTTTCCCAGCGTGGTGCTGCTGGAGCTAACATCAGCAGAGTTGTCTGGAATGTCTTGGTAGGAAAAGAAAAGTCTTACCATTGGGTCATTCTTTAGTAAAATTCTTATCCATAATACCATGCCATAAGATACATTAAGAAAGCGAGTTTTGGGGACTACGTGTTAGATATTTCAAGCACGAGCATCGCTGGCTAAAATACTCTATAATGATAGTTTCTGCTGCCCTGTCCTCACACTCCTCGGGGATGGTTGGATAAACTCCAGCACTCTAGCTTCAAATTCTACTATGTTGCATTACTTTGGCCCTGCCAAGAATTGACAAAATAACAAACATAAATAGCATAAAACAAAGCCGGCTTCCAGAATGCAGCAGTGTCTCCCAGCCAACCAGAACTGATAGAAAGCATTACTTTGGAATGCTGCTCTGCCTTATGTAAACCTTAAACTAAATTAATGAGCTGCTTTTTGTGCTCTCCAGACAGGGTATTAGACCATTTCTGCAATTTTTCTTTCCTCTGTCTTCCACTATAATCACTGTCTTGCTAGGGTAGTGCTTCAGTCTGCCATTCTTCATCAAGAACAGCTTTTCAAGCACTTTTAACCATTCCTGCGATAGTGGCAGTCTTATGTGAGATAAAGGCAAAGCGGAGCTATATGTTATCATTATAATGTGGGCACTTGACTGCACGTCACTTGAACAGTCCTCCTACCGCCTGCATGTGGACCTTCAATACGACTGCCTAAAATCATAGATCTGACTTCAGAGTCCTGCGGTGGTAGATACGCAATTTCTCACACCCGCGCTCTCCTCCAGGGCAGCAAGGCTCACGCTGCTCTCTAACATTTCCCAGGGTCTTGGAGAGATCTTTCAGATAAGACGTAAGCACAACTTGAACAAAACTGTAAAGCATAAATCATCTGTGATCATCTAAAATTGTCATATTATAATGTATTGTATGCCCTTATGGGATTTTTTCATACAATAAAAAAAAAAAAAAAACAAACCAATGGATATTTTGTGGCAATTAGCCAAAAGTAAATAGCACATCCTTGATGTGTGTGTTCGTTTGTACTGGAAAGGAGGGACAGAGGAAGAGGAATGGCACCATCCTTTTGGATTGAATGAACAACTGTTTGAAGAGGGAATGAAGCCAGTCTATTTGATTGCCAGTTTCGGAAACCGAAGCAGCTGTTTGAGAAATCTTTTCCATCCTGTTCAGTGAAGTAGGAAGATCAGCACCAAAGATTCAGTCGGCACCAAAAACTGGCAAAACAGTTTAACTGTGCAGTTCACTGGCAGAGTTTCTGAATATTGAGGGAAATATTTTTAAGATCTCAAGAAAAAGTCATAGCCGAGGAACTTGGAAGAATTCTTCATGTTTCACTATGTCTGTATCAACCTTCTTTTTCCATCAGCTTGAATCCAAACATTACCCTTCTTTGTTCCAGAAGGCACAGCCAGCTGGCTTCTTGCATTTAAAAACCCAGGGTACAGAAAAAGGAACGATAACTACATATAAACCATTTCTTGATTTGCAGTGTCACAGTGTCATAACACAGTTCCTTCCTCACCACGTGTTTTGGGATAGAAACATGTTCCTCCTACAGTAAACCCAAGGACACTTCTTTTGTTTGAATCTACCTTTGTACAATCAGGAACAAGAAGGGCTAATTTTAAATCCTCTCAAAATCAACAGGAATCGTCTATTACTAGTCTCAGGTAGTCTATATTAGATACTTGCAGCAATAAAAGAAATGGGTGAAAAACTAAGTCTGAGCAAGAACATTTAAAGTCATTTGAAGATATGAATCACATATCTTACGTGAGGTAGAGCATAATTACAGTATGTGGTTACACAGTACTTCAAACACCCACTCACATTTAAATTCTTTAGAATTTTACTGGAAACATCTATATTTACAAATTACAAAAGCAAAGATACTAAACATGTGTTTAACACACAACACGCAGAACACTTGTCAGTTTAAGGTTTGAAGCCAATTTGAAGCATATAATGAATTTATATCTGGGGTATGAAATAGATATCTAAAGTGACATCCTGAGGCACAGTTAATAAGATTGTCTTATGTAAGGCTATCTGGTAATATGATCATCTCTAATGAGATTACTCTGAAGTAATCCCTTTACAAATTAAATTAATGAATGATATACCTTCACAACGCAGGAATGCAGAACTAAAATGTGCTCAGAACATTTTAAGGTTAATTTCAAAGGATTTCTCTATCCCTCTTAAGGCCAAGTTGTTATGTATATGATAATGTATTGGGTTAAATCAGAGGAGGAAAAAACAAGGAGACCCCCAAGAAATAGAATATTGCCAAGAATAGGATACTATCTTTGTGAGCATCACATGTCTTTTGAAAATGATAACCAAATATTTAAACAGAAAACAGGTCCTGTCTGGAGCCCAGCACTGGATACTGCAGGTACGAGAATCAAAGGGAATACTAAAATTTGGTATTGAAACTGCTGAGTTGGAGAGGAGGGGCAAGGGAAAATGGTTTCCCAGCCTGCTGAAAGACAGATGCACAAGGAGAAGAGAGGTTGAAATGAGAGGTCGCGTTCAGCTCTATCAATCACAAATGGTGGTAGGTGGGAGCTTTAAGATGGAAGGTTTAATTGGAGTTAAGGGGGAATAGATACACGTCATTAATGGTTTAAACCTTTTATCTATATATTTGCTATTAGAAAACCTGGCTATAAGTAACTTCTTCCAGCCACTCGATTGTCACGCTATTAGGAACTTTAGAGGATATCGGGCACGCTATGTCACGGATCTTGTGAAGATCTTCTGTTTATGTCATTGATAAGCCCAAACAATCATTAGGAGACATGGCACAAAGCGTCTCTCTTGTAAATTTTCCTTAATAGCATTCAATGACGCATTTAATTGCCATAAAGGCAGGAGCCAGCATACTGTGAATATCCGGACTCGCCTCCAGTTTTGCCTTACTGGGAAATCTTTGGTAGCATTGTTGTTATTCATGAAATACCTGCACCAGAGCATCTCTGCCTTGTTGGGTGGTGCTTCTTCTCTGCCTGTTTCTGCCAGACTGATCCAAAAGTGTTTGGTACTAGAGACTTTTTCCCCCTGATCGTAGAGGCATTTACCTAGCAAGTGAGTTAATTTCCACCTCACTCGAAGCATTTGAAATACCATTTAATCTGTCTTTGAAGAACTTAAACTTAAGCATTGAAGTGATCTGTACCATATAGCCAAAGCCAGACATCTAAGGGAATATTTTTGGTTCCTAGAGTGCAGAATCTCCTTTCTTCTCCTTGTCTTCCTTCCAGCTACCATAGAACCCATGCTCTTCCCTACGCGGGCAGGAGAGCCGATGGCAAGCAGGAGCCCTGCTCTTTGGCATCGCGTTCAAGAGTCTCCCTGTGTAGGTGACATAGACCTGCCTTTGCGATACCTTTATCTTAGGTCCTCTGGTGACTGCTTGATGAGAGAACATTGTTTGGTACTACATAAAAGTGGAAGATTTTAAAAAGACCTAAGTGAAAGAAAAAGTAGTTAATAAAAGCAGCCCAGGGTGACAGTAGAAAAGAATATGTAGGAGATAGTACCTTTTTTATGTGCCAGCTCCCATAGAATTTGATGTGTTCAGTCGCTGTAAAGGGCAGGCAGAAAAGGCTAACTGCAACCCTGCAATTTGTGAAGCTGAGGAGACCTTTCTCCACAAGAAGTGAAAGATTATGCAGAAGGAAAGTTGAGAAATCGGGTGGTGACTCAGAGATCTGACTTTTCCACTTGGGCAAGGGACTTTAAAGTTTTCTTCATCGTGGACTACTGAACCATCTGAAACAAGGCAGTAGGCAAAGAACAGCTTTCACTCGTTGGCGTTTGGTAAAGGATTGCCAAAAGGATGCTAAAGCAACAGATTTTACCATGTAACCATGACACCAGGGAGGGAAAATTAAGGTCAGTAAAAGCATTATAGTGAAAATGGAATCAAATTAAATCACTTCAGGCTAATGCCAGCCTGGTCCTGTGGACGGACTGCATGTCAATGAGCATTAGGTGTGTTCCTGGAGCGTGTCCTCCAGTTGAGTTTCTTCCCAGTAGAACCTGCTGCATGTGCTCTGCAGCTGCTGGGTGACATGAGTCATCCCATGATAAGTGGGATGGTGGGGACATTTGCTTCATAACTGCACTCCTGATCTCAGTGTAGACACACCCCCAGGACTGCTGAGGAACGCCGGTTAGGTTAGCTCCTTTTCTGATTTTAATGCGTTAGTAGAAAAGAAAAAAAGCACAGCACTACTTCTAGTAGAGGGAAGTGACCGACTCTCTCCTCCCCTGCAATTACAGGACTATTCTGAAGTCAGTTGTGCCTAAATGCTACATTAAGCAATTTTCAGATCTCTAAAGCTGACTCGTAAGCCAATTTCGCATATGATTTTTTAAAGAGAATCGGTCAACAGTATTAATTTCAATTAAAGCAGAAAGATTATAAGAACCAAGGCAGAATTTTTCATGCCTATAAAAGGATGTTTAATACAACAGGGTGGAATCTTCTCCCTGAAGAGCAAAGGAAAGGATGAGACACACAATCTGTATTTCTAGAGAGCTATGGCACTAATAGTATTTGTCAGTCATGACTCTGCAGATGGTATTCATATCAAGAGAATACCGTAACCTGTAGATCATGTTCTTGTTCAGTCCTAGGCCATAGGCTACTGAAGACACGGGTTCTTTAGGATGGTAAGAAATGGTAAGACCCCTCTGCTCTGCTTCCTTATTTACTGCCTATTCTATAACAGTGAAATCATGGCAGGCATGGTAAGTAACAAGACTTCTCCTTAACTGAGAGCTTTCTCTATCCAAACTAATTCAGCTTGCCACAAAGCAAAGTAGTTGGCTAAACCAATTACATTTTGGCTTAATTTCTGTCCCCTTGTAACTACTTAAAAAATCTAATAAAAAAATCAGTGTAAAACACAAAATGTATCTGTGAAAGGCAAAATAATAAATAAATGGCTCCAAATAATAATCAAGAATCATTTTCTACTTGTCTGAGAAAATCCATGGCCAACCTGCATTATTGGGAACCCCCAAAAATGTGGTCCATCCTGGTATCGTACTGGGTTAAATAATTACAGATACCTTTGGTTATGTTTATGGCTACTGATCATTGCCTTAAGAGTTCCTGCACTTACAGGGTGGCCAGAAATAGGACTTCTCATGGACTCAGTTCTCATGGACTGTTACAATAAAGCAGGCATGATTACAGAGCAAAGATTACGTCCTACAGCAACTGGATGGCCATTCCAACAAGATGGATCTCTTGTGAACAAACAGAAAGCAACTGACATCGTTTCTTTAGAATGAACTCATGCTCATGTTATAGGGGTTAAATCTCACAGATGTTTCTTCTTGGGAGAAACTGAAATCAGGAAAGAGGGGTTTTGTACAGTGTGCAACTTGACACCTAGCATCCCCGAATTCCTTGAATGTCAGAATGGTACAGCAGTCACCTAAATAGACACTATACTGTCCCTTTATCTGCTAGATTTTTGTATATCTGATAAAATTTTCTATTGTGCATACCACAATATTTACACTCAAGGTTCTGCCCAAAATATCATTTACTGATAATATGGAAATCATGTGCCCTGAATGTGACAAAAAATTACACCGCAAAATGTTATTTTCTGCTATAGTTACAGGTGCCTTTAATACATGTTTAGCTAGATGTTCACCACTGCAGGACGAGTTTTGTCACATTCTTGTGCCCACTTCTTTGGACAAGAACTTGCAACCTGGTTTTTATTTGCTGTCCCCAGAAAGTGTCTGTGAATGCCATCAGACGGAGCTAAACCAGAAAGTTCACCACCACACTCAACGGAGTGGAGGGTGCCAAGCCTTTCCTTAGGATGTTGGTCATGCAGAGTGCTACCTGAAGAGGTGGCCCCACTACTTTCCTTGCTCTCTGAATTTGAAAAAAGACTTCCATACTGGATTATCCTCTTCAGCACTCTTGGGGAGAACTCTGCCTCCCGCTGTAACAAGATTAAGCTCATTCCATAACTGTCTGGACACTACCTTGGGATCTCAGTTGGCTTCCTGCCATCCCGAAATCAAGATGAAGCATCTGCTGTGCCATTAGCCAGTCTTGGCATACGCATCCCTTAAGAAAGGATATTGTGGCAGTGGAGCACAAAAGCCCTTACTGACTTCAGGACCTACAGGGCCATTGCCATCTGTTTATTAATTAGGTGCACTAGGTCCTGATGGTTACACATGGAATAAACTGAGCTGTTGGTGGCTCAGTCCACCAGAACGCTATGGTTATAAGGAAAGGATTTTCAAGAAATAGGAAATAAGTGTCCTTATTTGAATTGTCCAGTACAATGTCTCCTAATGTTTTAAATCCAAAGTATTATTCCAATCCTCTACTAAATGTGTCAGATGACCCCGTGTTCCTGACTTTCTGTAAAATCCGTATTTCATAAGGGAACACCACTAAAGGGTAGATCGATAACTTCCACTTTCTTCCTCATATTTTCATGTTTTTATTCACCACGTTGGTGGGTTTTTCTGTTTCAATCAGGCAAGACCATCATTACCCCCCACGTAAAATCTCCTACTGAAACCAATCATTCAGCAAATAGAAACGAAAATCTCCCCAAGAGCATATTTGGATGTTTCAATATATATCATTTTATATTCTTTGTTTATTTGAAAGACATGCCCAGCAAAGCCACAAACAATCTGTGTGTCTCTCCCGGAACAATATAAAACTGGCAGCCTGATTTTTGTTAGACTGCTTATTATTAAATTTATATTCCTTACAGAAGCATATAATTCCCACAGTTCACAATATACCCACTTTGTATCTTACACCTTCTATCTCTCGGAAGAGAGGATCCTCTACGGAAGAGGATGTATCTTGACTTTTTAGGAGCGCCCTTTAGTGCAACAAGAAGGCGGTGGGAATTTTCAGTTGGCCCTTTCTCTCTGTGTCCCTCCAAGTAGGACAAAACTTCCGTGTGGCCAGAAGGTAGAGCATAGAATCACAGAACCATGGAACCATTTGTGTTCTAAAGGATTTTTAAAGACAATCTAGTCTGACCTCCCCGCCGCAGGCAGGGACGTCTTTCACTAGTTATTGAGCACACCTCTGTAAGAGCCTAAGAATTGCCAATATTTTTTTTTAATACTTTAAATAGTCGAGTACTTCCTTACAACACCTCACTAAATAAATCAATATGATCCTGCACTACAGTTGTATAATTCCCAAGCATCAGCCCTTCCAATAAAAATATTTCTACATCTGATAAAATATCAGTAATATGGAAGATACTGCAGAAAACATACATCTTACTGTAGAAACCCTAGACAATTCCCTCAGAATGAAGGCAATTTTAATTATTTCAATTTAAATGCAATTCGACCTCTAGAAATAGGGTGGTTTAAGATTCTTGAAGGTGTTTCTTAACTACCACACTATATTATTTCAGGTAGGACAGATTATTGAACAAACTGATCCATACTGCTACCTACAGAGTATTTTTATTTTCAAGATCTAAAACAGCTCCACGGACCCTGGAGCAAAACAGAAGGAATCTTGCAACGCAGCAAGTTTGAACTTCAAACCTCTATGGAAATGAATTATACATATGGATTGTATGTAAAGTCTTAAGCTTTAGAAATAATCTTGTGGACTGCTATTTGTGATAGAGATGTTGCTCCAGATCATTAATGTGAGTTATCGTGAGTCTGTGGGAGTTAACATTGCTAAGGAAAGGGATGAAACAAATAAAGGAAAATGGTTAATAGGTAGGTAAAGGGTTTTTTCCCTTGTAGTTGGAATAGGACATAGATGGAACAAGGGAAAAAAGATATCCTGCTAATTCATCATATGTCCAACATAAGCATGAAGAAGTTTGAACAATCCAGTCAAAAAGAATATTCAGCATGCACTCTAATTTTGAAGAAGCAAATTACCAATAAAGGAACAAAATACAGGTTGTTTGATTTTTTTCCTAGAGATTTTTGAAGTCAGGGAAATAAAAGTATCCCCAACAGATTTGAATAATGTCTTTCGTTGTAAAATGGGTGGAACTGAAATACTTACTTTCTAGTGAAATACGAAAGCTTGTGTATTGTTGTCAATAAATGGAAATTTGAATAATAAATGCTTTCAGAACTAACCCTCAGCCTATTGCTCTATTTAGCAGGTGAAAAGGAGAAAGGTTGCTCTACAAGCCGCTTGTTCAACAGCTTCTTTGTTCTGTTATACATTTAGTAAAAAACATAAATGTTTGTCGTTTGGTTTTTTTAATTGTAATCAATCACTTTTTAATCAATGTGAGACGTCTTATTTTGTAAAACAACTCCTGTTCAGGCACCGTAAGTGATTGTGTACCAGGAGTAATGGCCCAAGTGCCCGCAGAGTGCAAAAGCAATTGTCTCAGGACTGTGCATTTCATGGCACCGATTTCTTTTCTTATAGTGGCTTTATCTACCTGTAGATGACGTTTTCGCTCGTCATATTTGATCATATACTTCTTCTCTGTAACCCAACTACAAAAATCCATTAATGTTCAAGATTTATCCCCTTTCCGCAGACAATTGAAAGTGTCCAAAGGGCAAACTTTCCAGTCTTTAAAGTACCGAGAGAAACTTTCTTAATATCCAGCAATGATTACTAGTTAAACAAAAAAGCTTTATATGGCCATACCATGATAGATTTGAGAATAATGTTGTAAATGTAAAGGCATATTCTACATCACAGCATGCTTTAGGCAAACTTAAATTATTCATTTTACTTGTAACTATTTATGCATTTATACATATATATAACCCCTTATAGTTTTAAAATAGATTATTTATAAAACATCGTCACCTTCTAGCAAACTAATGATTCCAGAAAAGCACATTTGCAAACCTTCTGAATAAGGAAAGCAATTTTTAAAAGTGTATTGATTTGTCTAAAGTGTTAAATGACATAATAGCTATACACTAAAGCATTGAATAATTTAAGTAAATCAATGTTTTCTGAATTTCATACAAGTACACACTGTCTTGAGCGATAAAATCAATCAATATAATAAAAAAATTGAGTAGTATATAATGATGAATGTATGGGCTGATAATAACCAGAGGTAAAAACTCATTTTATCATCGTAACAAACAACTTCCAGTCATCTTTTCTCTTTAATTCCCATCAGAAAACACGATACTCTATAACCAATTGATTTTAGCCCTTAAATAACTTTTCATTTGAAAGACACCTCACTGAAGTATAAGTACAACCTTTTTCAAATCACCATCCTGGATATGGAATACAAATGTACATTTACTGCTATTAAAGTTATTTTGTACAGTTTATGGTTCATAAACAATGCCATATTCCATAGACCTAAAGGAAGCATCCTTCCATTCTTGAATGACTACCATAAAGTTTTCTTTAATTAATGTCTCCTAGGCAGAAGGACACCATTTCAGATGTTATGCCTTTTAAAAATCCATTTTTATTTTTACTAACAATAATCTACTTCTGACTACCTTCCAGAAAGTTAAGAGTTAAAAGTGAAGAAGAAATGCCTATATTTCAAAGCTGTTCATAACACTTAACATAAAAAAATGCATCAATTAATTTCAAAAGTTAACAGAGAGAGTGTATCTGTGGAAGACAGTTGATGATGTTTGTTATAAGCATATTTATGCAACTTACTAAATTCCTGCTTACTGGTAAAAACACTTAAAGGAAACTTGTAATTTTAAATTACATGATACTGTATTCATTCAGAGATTTGTAGATTCAAAAGCCTTTTAGAAATATTGTGCTGAACTTATATACCTCTGAGTACCGACGGCCACGCTACCAGAATAACCAGAGTATCTTGCCTCTAAGACCCACATCTGAAAGAATGAGAAAAACCGAATAGCTTCTTCTGGGAAAGCATGTGAAGGAGAAGAACATTCGGTTGGTTGGTTGGTTGTTGTTTTTTTTTTAAAAAAGGAATAAATGAAGAAGCCTTCAGTATTAATACTAGAAGTAAATATGATATCTGCATCAGCCATATTTTATATATTTGCACCCCAAGTCGAATAGATGTTAGAGGATTTCAAACTGGGCTCTTTTCTTTTCCCAGCAAATTTTATTTTTCCAAAAATCTAATTCAAAATTTGTTTTACAAAAATCTAATTCATACATAATAACTGAATGGTACTTTTAAACATAAATAATGCTTTCTGCATCATCTCTCTGTTGATGTTATAGGCTTCAGCAGTTGCCAGTCACATCAGTTTGAGGAGAGAGAGCTCTGTTTTGGCTTTGTGTGAAAGAAGGGAAAAGAAGTACTATATAAACATGAAATTTCTCTGCCTTTTATTCTAATTCACTGTTCCTTCGCACAAGCAGTTCAGAGTAAATTTACATCAGTAAAGATGCTACATAAGAGACAGGATTATGTTTCAGTTCGAAGGGGTTTGGAGTTTATATTATATGAAATGCACTATTTATAAAAACACAATATATTTTTATAAAATATGCTTTAAAAGAAAATATCAAGAAAGATGATGCTAAACCTGTATGACAAAATGCTTTACTCTGTAATTTACTTTCCATGAAGTACTACTGAAAAATTTTATTAGCTTCTGAATAAGGAATTAACCCTATTTTTAAAGTTGTTGATAGTCAAAACACCCTGTTACAATCTTTCTACTGAGAAAGATGAACAAAGTAGTATTAGTTACTTCTTAGATGAAAATCTTCCTTTAACCAAATACATTATGGAATGTATGATTTTGAAAGGTAGGTGTAGTCTTTTTCTGTAGATATGCAATTGCAAACTTATTGCTGAAAGATCCTATTAACTATTTTCCCTGAATGTCATGATATTTACTTGCTTCTCTATATGTTCTGAAGTCCTGAAAAGCATTTCTTGTTAGTTTTGGATTATTGCCAGCAAATAATTGCCTTTTTTTCCATTTTCTCAGCCACTTCTGTACCCAGAGTTCATGTAATTATACGGTGAATTTCATGCAGTTATCTCACAAGGATTTAACATATGTATGCAAATGCGGAACTCCGTTTAAGAAAAGGTGGCAAGTCTGTTCATTGGACCCAACTGGCAGCAAAAACAATATTACACTTGTCAAAAAAAATATGATATTTTTCTTAAAAGGCAGCAGAAAATTAAGATATTTTACAAGTGACAGATTATAGATCCTGCTTGCTTTACCTCAACACGTACCTTCATCACTCTGTATTTCACAATCAGTTTTTAATATCGATACAACTGACCTTCATTGTTTAAAAAAAAAATTTTAAAAGCTGTAAAAATCAAAACATCAGCATTTTCAAATTAGCTCAGACAAATGGCTTCCTTGGAGATCCACTATTGCAGTCTTCAAAACATGCTTGTCCTCAACAACAGTGAGGCCAAACATTAAGATTTATGATGGGACAGACAACTGTGAACAGTGACGAGCATTTCAAAGGAAAAATGGGCTCTATTCCTGAGTTATTAGTTTCCATTAATTCCAATGTACATAGATTTATTTTATTTTTATTTTGTGTGTGTTGTATTACAGTCTTAAAATGGAATTTGAGTTTACCTTTGCTAGAGAAATATCTGGATTAACCAGCCACAGATAGTGAGAAAGTCCATCAAAAATATCAGTTTGGAATACTTACGAAGGACTCCTACAACAGCAGAAATTTACTTATTTGCTGAGAAATTCCCTATTCAAGTACTTAGTAGCAGTAAAAGAATTCAGAAGGAAATTCAATGTTACTGTTACAATGAGAATATATAAAATTATTATATCTATTTTCATTTGCCCTATACATATTTTTATACACCCACCCAACCAACCAACCAGAGCCAACTATTTAAATAATTTTGATGAATATGACACAAATGGAACTAGGTAATTTTACATTTATGATGCATTCTAAATGAAAGTCACTACACAGGAGCTCTTGTCTTCATAGTCCCACTTGTACTGCAGCTACTGATGAAGACTGTAGACCTGGGACAGAACAAGAGATGTACATTCTGGCAAAGATCATCTTTGGAATATCCTGGCTTCCTTCTTTAATTAAAGCAGCATAAAATGACCAGAATGTCTTTTTCCTTCTTTTTTTTTCTTTTCTTTTTTTTTTTTTTGGTTTAGTCCCTCATGTGCCTGCTATGTTTCTAAGACTACTCTGTAAGGCCTTCTTCACACCCAACAAAAGAAATTCCAACTGGAGATATCCAAATGATGTTGATTACAGAAAGTCCTCTGTACACTCTGCTCAAAATTTTCAATGCGTGTTACAAAGGCAGAAGTGTGCAAACAGAAGTGAACCTTGCTGTCAGCTCACTTCCACTTAATGAAGTATATGAATGCACAGAATAGTAGCCTTAATTTGTTACATTAATGCAATTGGTTGATTTCATGAGTACAGCTTTTTGCTCAAAAAGTAAACCTGTAGGTGTCAGTTAGTATTTCCTATAATAAATTTTCTGTGCAGAGGCTGGAAATTAGCACACCATGTACATGTCCCTGCTCTGTGTTAGGGAAAATTGCCCCTTCACATTTTCCTAGCCCAAATGGTTTTCCTCCATATTTGTCTTCAGCTTCAGCAACATAGAATCATAGAATCGTTTTGGTTGGAAGGGACCTTTCGGATCATCAAGTCCAACCATTAACCTAACTCTGACAAAACCACCATTAAACCATGTCCCTCAGCACCACGTCTACCTATTTTTTAAACACTAGGGATGGCGACTCCACCACTTCCCTGGGCAGCCTGTTCCAACGCTTGACAACCCTTTCAGTGAAGAAATTTTTCCTAATATCCATCCTAAATCTCCTCCGGTGCAATTTGAGGCCGTTTCCTCTTGTCCCATCACCTGCTCCTTGGGAGAAGAGACCGACCCCCCCGGCTACCCCCTTCTTTCAGGGAGCTGTAGAGAGCAAGAAGGTCTCCCCTCAGCCTCCTTTTCTCCAGGCTGAACACCCCCAGCTCCCTCAGCCGCTCCTCACCAGACTTGTGCTCCAGACCCCTCACCAGCTCCGTTGCCCTTCTCTGGACACGCTCCAGCCCCTCAGTGTCTTTTTTGTGGTGAGGGGCCCAAAACTGGGCACAGCCCTCGAGGTGGGGCCTCGCCAGGGCCAAGTACAGAGGGACCACCACTGCCCTGGTCCTGCTCGCCACACTGTTCCTGACACAGGCCACGATGTCCTGGTTCAGGTTGTTCACGGAAACATGTCCTGGTTCCCTCTGTTTCTGTCCTAAACTGATCAGTGCAGAAACAATTGCCTTCGTAACGGGATACTGCTCGAATTCTCTCTCATTTCAGTCTCTTTCCTTGGTTCATGCTGGTACCTACTGGAATGTAGTCTGTCTAAAGGGCTCTCAAAAACATCCAGAGGAAAAGGAACAAGCACAGTACTTGGCTAGCTCAGAAATACTCTGGAACTATGAGTTTAACTACAAAAATGTGAGTAAAATTCCCAGTTCATATAAAGCTATCTGGGTCCAGTGCCTTCCCGCTGGCAATACAAGCTCCAAGAGGATATTTTGAAGAATGAGATGTGGGCATATTTTAAAATGTAACCCTTAATAAATATTCACTGATTTAGGCTTCAGTGAAAATACTGCCATATGTAAAGGTCTACGATTGCCAAATTTTCACCACTTTGCCATTCAGTTGTAATACCACTGAATTTTAGCATTTTCCTCTGATTGACTTGTTGACCTCCACTAGGAACACCCAAATTATGTTGGTATCTTTTTGTATTTGACCCGTAATTTTGCTGTATACTGTCTGATACTAAAGTACTGTACGCCAATACTCTGGTCTTCATCTATATGTTGTTTCTCTATTAATGTTAGTTATTTTTGAAGCACTACTTTGAATTTAAATCTTTAAGTGGGGAACTCATAAGCCTCCACTGCTCCAGGAAACTCATACTGTATTCAAAGTTTTGGATTCTTCAGTTTACCAAGTCATTAATAAAAAAGTGTACTAATTTGTGATTATACCCTAAAATATCCACAGTGCTAAAACCTCAAATTATTTAAAAATATTTAATTTGTCTTTTCTCAGCTTTTTCCACCAAGGTTAAGCCAGTTTTCAGATCCTGGATTTGGGTCTCATGATGGAACTACGCTGAGTTACAATCGTGACTTTTTTGTGGAAGAAATGTATTGATTATTACATTCATTTATTGCATGTTCAGGTGTGTCTAAGTGAGTTGGTCTATGAAAGTGTTCACACAGTTGGGAACCGATCTAGGGAATAATTACGTCAACTTCTCAGGGTCACTGGTGACATTGGGGACTGACCATAAAAGTAGTGCTCAGTACAACCTTTGTATCTTTTAGTAGTTATAAAAGAGATGAACTATCAAAACCTGCACTATCAGAGGAAACATTCTAAGCCAAATAAAACTAGGAATGGGCACAGGTACTATTTTTTAAAACATACCAGTCCATATATGAAAGAGGGACTTGTTGATTGCAAAATATAGATTTGCATTTTTTTAGCCTTTTCCTAGCCCCCAATTGTTCATGTAAGTTGAGTCTGTAGGATATTAAAGTTACTGGAAGTTAAGGAGGGTGAGAATTGTTAAAAAGGAGTGTCATTAAACTGAACCTTTGTAAATAAACCCAAGCTACAAGCAACGGACAAAGACAATGGGACAAATACACCTTGTTAGTCATAAATTTTCAAGAGGAAGTGTAAAGGAAATTCATATTCAAAATTGTAAATAGACTCTGAATAAATCACAGGTATGAATTAGCCCATCCAAATATCTTCCTCTGCCACAGACTGTAACAAACCATAACATTTACCATAAGTTTCTGTTCTCAGGAGTGGTGATGGCATGAACAGTTGTCACACATAGAATTTCTGAAATCCAAATTAAGAATATTAATAATCTATTATTAATAATCTAGATTTCTTCCTCATTTTTCCATATCATTTTTTTTCATGTGGCAAATTCATTATGTATTTCTGAAGAATTCTGTAGGTAGCAGTGACGTTGTTATATCAGCTCTACGCTTATTTGATTCTTCAGACGGCAAATTACAGCGTTCCTTTGTCTATAGTAAATAAACTTGATTGATAGCAATTCTGCCAGGAAATACCCGCATTCAAACCCAAACATCTGGTCCTGTAGATACGCATTCCTATGACTTCGAAACTTTGTTTCAGGCAGCACTTGTGGATCTTGAGCTGGTTGCACCAAAAGGTAGGACGTGATCATTTTATGGTAATGAAAACCAATTACAAAAAATGATCACTGAGAAATGTGAACAGCAATGTAACATTTCATATACAAATAAGAGAAAATATTTATGAACCTTTTGGCACTTATGATGAATCCGGTATCTATTGCCTTTTAGAGAGTTTGCCATTTATTTTTCACAATCTCTTTCCTTTTATTTTTGAATACAGAATCATTCATCAACTGATTTAACTTCCGTGTTATTATCTTGGCTTTAGAATTCAGTTGCACATTCAAATATGTTATCCTAGTTTGTTTTTTAAACAGTCATTGTAACACAAATACAACCAAAAGCTTTTGGCTTTGTTTTCCAAACATAATCCCCTTAAATGCTTATCATGTCTTCTTGTGCATATCTAAATTTTTTTCTGCAGGTGATGATGGAAACAAAAAAGGCTCCACGTTACCAGCATAAAAGCCTTCTGGCTTGCTTTGTTTGTTCCCTTATACCTTCCCTACTTATTCCTTGACTCTTTCCTGAAGTATTTTATGACTTGACATTATGAATAATTTTTGTGAGTTGGAAAAAGGATTCTAAATTACGTTCATTTACTTAATATTTTTTCACTTCTCAGTTTTTTACATCAGAAGTTGAATGTGTCCCTTATGGCCTTCTTTTCAAAGATATTATCGAGAGGATAAATATGCAAGAGCATACCTAGGTACATTTTAGTTGCCTTTATGTTTATAGATTCCTATCTGTTAGTAGTCAAATGACAAAGACAAGCTAGGTGATTAATTTTTCCACTGTGGTAATCACATTGATTTAGTTCATATTCATGACATTTCATATTGTTAACAGTCAATGACCCCAAATTAATATAGGAGCCATTTTGGCAAACCAAAGCACAATCTGACAACGCATTTACAACTGCGATTGTGTTCTTACTGTGCTGAGACTGAAATGTCAGTTATATTGGGAATGAGGGAATAGTGCATGTATAGGAGAAAAAAATTAACATATAGAATTATACTTGATAGTTAAACTATCATTACTGAAAATCAGCATTCTAATCATAGTGCTGAGAACAAATAAATACTAAACACAGATATTTTAGAGAGATGAGAGCATAGCACAAGTGCAGAACACCTACCAACAGCCATAAAACAAACCTTGAAGAATTAATGAAGCAGTGTGCTATCACTTATCCGATGATTTGCAACCATAAATCACACCAATGATGGTGATAGTTCTATTGCTCAGAAATGAACTTTCTAATTGATCTTTTGGAAGTTGAAAACCAAACTATTCACTTTAGAAATCTGGTTTTAGAGGAATGAGTCAATCCCTTTGCAGACAACAACTGCGGAGAAGCTACACCTGATTTTTGTACATTCCACATGGCTGCTGATTGAGAGCTGAGATCATGTACTTAGTTTTTGTGTGCATTACACATCCATCTGTTCCTCCGTCTGGCAAAGAAAAGGAAAAAAAAGGGAAAAAAAAACAGAACAAAAAGCACAGAGTGCTTTATAAACTTTTCACCAATACACCAGTTGTTAGCTTCCTGCTGGTAGCCCTGGTATAGGCTTCACTGGGTAATTATTTCAAGCAGGAAACAACCAACCCACATGTTCAAAAGTAATTACTAGTTCAATTAACTATCCAGAAGCAGGTAATTTTTTTTCTTAGGATGCAGAAACAGAAGTTTTACAATATTTGTGCATCTTTAATGTAAGCATTTAAATAACATCTGTGCAGTTTTATACCTGAACAAACTTTTGTAATTGCAACAAAAATTTAATACTTATTGAAATACTTTAAAAAGATGATAAATCATGAATGGTCACATGAACTTTCCTAGGTACTTTTTGTGTCAGGTGTAATGTTAGGTCTGTTGTTATTTAGCGTTTTCATTAACGATTTGAAGATCAGCAAACAGCAGAACTAAATTCACATATAGTATTATATTGGGAAGTACTATATACTCGCCTGAGGACAACAGCTGGGAGATGAGAAGTATGAGAGACACAGGCAGGAAATAACAAAATAGACATAGAAAAGCACAGGCTAAAACATCTGGGGAAAAATAAAGCAAACCCAGGACAGCGTGACTGGGAGGAGCTGTGAAAGCTGGCGCATTGAAAGAGATTTAGGGTTAGTAGCAGACAGCAAACACGAGAACAAATCCGAGCCAGAGACAGCAATAATAAAGATGCACCTTATCAAGGGCTGCAGTAATCTACTTCCCTTCCTCGAACAGTTAATTCCCAGCAAATACCATGTTGCTCTCCATCGACTTATTTTTATTTTTTTTGCATACTACTCCGAAGGATAAAGTAACATTATCAGAATATATGCCCCCATAAGGCCTTGTCTCAACTGATTCATAAAATTTTAAATGGTGCGAGCTTCATTTTGTGGGGTCTGCCCCAAATACCAGGAGAATGAGCTAGATAATGACTATGAGGAACAGTGTGGTATCAATAGAGAGATGGCCTTATTAGCCTGCCTCTGAAACCTACACTTCTTCATTCAGCACTTCCCCACTTCAGAAACTTGAAAATACTGTTAAGTTACAATTATTTTGCTCAGCTTTAAAAACACTTTCAGATTCTTAACCTCAGAAAAACTTTTGTGCTTTGTAATATTTTGTTAGGGTTGCATAAATATAGAAAGACACTGTGATGTGATGCTATACAAGGCACAGAGTGAAAAAAAGTTTTGATCCCTGAAAGAATTTCCCTTTTCAAAGCCATTTCTTTCTAATTACTATAAAATTATTTAAGCCTGCCTATTCTGTGCTTTAGCCGTCAAGCAGTCAGCATTTCACAACACATTGAACATTTAATTTGGTTGTGATTATATGTAATATATTAATTGGCCTTGTCTTCCTAATACTGCGGAGGGTAGGAAACAGGTGCTCCAACTATATAATGCTTTCGTGGTGCAACAATATTGAATTTATTCTCTTCCGTGTTGTCTAACAGATAAACAGATTTAAAAGCTGATACACACCAAACCAAACACTATCCGATAATGCAACATAGTGTAGGAAAGTCCAAGTGGCTTCTAGCATAGCAATTAAACTAACTAATTTGGCTACTAGATGAAGTTTAGCTATAGGGCTGCACAGATTCATGTGAGATCCTCTAGTGAGAAAGAACAGAATTTCAGCTCTAGTGTCAATAACCTTTAACCACAAGAAAAAAGGCGAAGGTGAAAATTTCTTCTCCATTAATAAAAAATGAAGATGAGAAGAAGAGATTTTCATTATTAATTAAATGGGACTTTTAAATATGATTTTTAAGTCAAATATAAAATCTAAGATTGAACTTCTGGACTAATATGGATCCTGAACCAAAAAAAACCCCTGTAATTTACTGATTCACCTTTTTTGCATTCTAAACCTTTCGGGCATGTGTATGCAAGTGCACGCATATGTATTTAGAAAGACGTGGTTTTACTTATATCATATATTCATCTCCCTATTTTTCCCTGTGTTTCTTACTCTGAAAAAAGGACTAGGAAGAAGAAAGGCGAAAAATAAAAACATTTTTCAGATAATCAGAGTTTCAAAAGGATTTTGAGAAGGTAGGCTTGGAAAGAGGGAACATTTGGAAAAGAACACTTAACCACTTGCAACGGCTTTAACAAAGGTCTAAGTTGAAGTTCCAGTCTGTTGCTTTCCTTTCTCCACGTATGGTTTAAAGAGAAGGACGAACATTGTTTGGCACATCAATCTCTATTTCTGGCTGAGGTGTGCCACTACATCTTAATGTGAATTCTCATTCAGTTGAGAGGTGTGCTGTGCCAAGAACCTCTTGGGTTTTTTGCAGATTAATTTGTTTTTCCAGAAATACTTCCCATCTCATCATAAAATCTTTCTCTAGAAATGGAATCCTCTGATCTCAGGACTGAAGTTTTTTGGGTTTTGTTTTTTTTTTTTCTATTCTGTTGTTAATAAAACATCTTTCGTTACTATTTTAAATGTCCATTTCTTCAGAAGACTTCATTATGGACTGGTCTTTCCTAATAAGAAAAACTATTTTGCAAAAAATCTCTTCTCACAAGCCACAATCCAGCATGGCTTTTTTAGGTGACAAAGCCAAATTTGGATCTAAGTTACCATCTGATGCCTTTCAAGGTTTAAATAATCTGCATCTATAGCCTTGCTTTTTGCCCCGCTGTTCCACTGCATCTGGAGACATAATTACTGATATTTCCAAAGTCGCATAGAATGTGTGTGTGTGTGCGCATGAGAGTGACAGAGTGTGCATGTATCATTTCAATTTCACACGTTCATTTTGTGTTTCACTTCAAACAGATACTTTGCAGGAGAAGGTAATGCTAGAGAGACAATTTTCACTATAATTCCTCCAAGAACAGGCAATAAGGGTAGCAATTATATCCTGCTAATCTGTTCAATTAGTCTACTTTGAGATTTAGTTATTTGGTAAATCAAATGGCAGCCACAGTGAGACATCATCCTTTTTTAACAGGCTGCATCGGGTACGCTCCGTATTTTGGGACGTGAATGAACAGATTGCTTTTGTTCTGCTTTTGCTCTGCCTCTTCTGAATTTCTCTGTGGATTTCTGTGGCCGGTTTTGCCTGAGTCGCCATTTATCGTGAGTGAACATTCATTTTTCACCATTACTGGAAGAGATGCCGTCTCCTGTCAAAGATCGGTTAGCTCGTGCCTGAGCATCAGCTCTTCTGTCCCGTCCATCCCTTCCCATCACAGCCAACTGGCTGCTCAGTTGGAGACTGATAATCAGATACGACATGAACTGGTGGCCAATTTCCAGTCTTCGTGTACAGTACTCTTAGTATAAAATCGTTAGCTTTGTAGAGGAACCTGAATGAGAACCTTGTGAACAATGTCCAAGGAAAGGACCAAGACCAGATGGACTCAGAAGTTACTCTTTCCTCTGCAGAGAAATAGCCTCAGTTCAGGCCTTTGGCAAGGAAGGGAGAAGTTCTCATTGTTAGTGCCTATTGGACTTTATTTCTTAGAGTGTCGATCTTCTCACTTCAAGAAATGGATTTTAAGCCCGTAGTGCTTTTTCAGAGTCAAGATTCTACGTGTGGATTGAAACACGAAAAGGTTTTAATTATAAAATGCTAATTGTATGAAAGATAATAGATGCTGAACTTTTGAAAAGCGGCAATTACCTTCAGCTTCCTTTTATTTCACAGGGAATCCTGGGTCCCTGAGATATTTTGAGGTTGTGTGGCTTTGGTGATGGAGATAACTGGTAAAAACAGGCAATAATTTTAAATTTAAAGAAAAAAGAAAACAAATGTTTCCTATTAGTTGGTGTCACTACACTATCTGTTCAGTACTTCAGGCACCATGTTCTTCCCTTTGACAAATGCCACACATCGTATAGTCCACCCTGGAGAGGTTGAAATTCAACATCATAAAAAAATTAAAGGTCAGAACACAGGAGCGCACTGGAAAAAAAACCAGAAAATCATGTAATTTTGTATTTACTTAAGAATTTAATTGTGAATTAGAGCAATCAAACCTTTTTTTGTGACAAATTTTAAAGCATAAGTAGGGAAATATAATTATATTTCATTGGCTTCTTATAAGGAAATTTATTAATGGTTGTTATTATACACACTTTGTTGTGATGTCTGAAGTGTTAAATATTGCAGCTGCCAAGAAGAGAATGTTTAAGGCAGCATTTAGAGAAGACTAACAGTATTTAAAATACCATTTTAGCTTGACACTACTAGCGGGACAGCTTGACTGAAATGATATTTTTTCTCCACTTTACAAAGCATTTACCATTTCTATTTAATTGTACTGCTTTGTGCCTTTCTTGCACAGAAAGATTACATTCTTTCTCACAGGCTTACAATTATTCTCACAACTATGTGAGTGAATTGCCAACCTGGTGCATATTGTAAAGGACACAGTTCCCGTTCCAAAGGACAAAAAGCCTCAACGTTGTATTGTGCCGTTTAAATAAGCTCTCCATGGAAAATTGTCTGAGTGCACACAGAAGCGAAGCAAACTACCAATGAGATGACAATGAGGTTCTGTGGAAGCAGCTCAGCTGGACCAAGGTCCCTCGGCTGGAAAGATTGTGCTTCAGCTTTCTTCAGATCGTGCGGAATGCTTCAAAATGAACAACTGGGGAGAATACTTGCTATGGTTTGAGGAACCCACAGCAATTTATTGTCGTTTAGACAATTATTCTCTCACCCGATGACCCCTCCCCACCCGGGAAGGGGAATCAGGAAAAACAAGGAAATCCAAGGGTTGAAATATAAAGAGATTTAATAGAATAAGCCTAGATAATTATCATTAATAACACTGAAGAACCAATATTGATCCTGATACCAACATAAAATACACAAGGATTATCCATTCCATCAGCAGAAGCCGTGCACTCCCCACAGGGAGGGCCAATGTGGGACACTGCGAGCGCTGTGGCTGCGGGAGGAAAGGAAGGGCTCAGGCCTCCGGCACCGGGGTGAGGAAGTTCTCTGGATCACAGCCATCAAGTGAGTGAGAGAGAACTCCTCAGTAAACTTTCCAATGTATATTGAGTGTGACTTTCATGGTATGAAATAACCCTGTTGGCAGCTTGGGTCAAGTGCCCAGGTCTCGCTTCTCCTCATCCCTGCACCTGATGAGCTCGAAAACACTGAGGCTTTGAAACCCACACACCAGAACCGGGTATAAAGTAAATATTTTCACCAATTCAGACATTAGAGTCTTCTAAAAGTGCAGTTTTCCCACACATTAGAAGAGAAATTAATCCTGTGGCACTCAAACCAGGACAATACTGCAGGCAGTTCTTCCACCGTGAAGGTTAGTTTAAACAGCTTCCATGGCACAGTGTACCGCAAAACAATACACGTTGGTGCCCGCAGTTTAGGACTCAGTCCTGCTGTTGTCTTGATCTTTGCTCACCATTAGGAATGTGCTTTTCACTTCAAGGGTACTGCAGCAACGGCCAGGCTGCCCAGAGAGTCTGCGGAACCCTTGGAGTTTGTCAACACTCGCCTACACAAAGCTCCAAGTGTTGACCCGCCTGGTGTTGGCAGTGCTCCCACTTCAGGAGGTAGTCTGAAACAAGAGACCCCCAGGTGTCCCTTCCAAACATTTATGGGATTCCATAATCCTAAATTACCTGCCTGCAGGGAGTCACCATTGTAGACGTGCTGTTCCAACAAGACTGAAATACATGAACCATTCTTTTTTCTTTTTCTTTTAAATGAAAAAAAAAAAAAAGTAGAACTAGGTAGTTTTCAAAAAATAATAAATACATATTGCTTTTACTTCAAAAGTAAAGCTTTTACAGGGCTTTAGGAAAGTCCAAAACGATATCCAAGGCAGAATTCTGACAAAAAACATTGAATCAAAACAACATTTATTTTGTAACCACAGCGCAGATAGCTCTTTCATTAGTGATAGCAGTGTTTATGGTTTAACACAGTGAAAGAGTTATCCATTGTAATAATATTTTCTCTTTCTAACAACAGTATTGCAGGTTAAAAAAGAATCATACTCCTTCTGCTTACAAAGACGTTTTTCTGAACACAGATTAATGCAATGCCTCCCTGACTGGACAGACGAACACGCTGAAACTATAGTTCAAACGACTTTTTGAGCTACCTGAAAGGATTATCAGCTCTATTACTCTAAACTCTTGGACACAGTCATCTTCAACTCACATTGGCCAAAGTACATTTAATTGTGGAGGAAACAGGTGGAGATCTCACGAATCTGCCACTGTTCTAACTATGTGATCCATCCACTCTTTACTTTACGGAAAGGAAAAATATACTTTGACAACAAAGATTATAGCTACAACTGTAATTTTATTCTAGATCAAAAGAGTAGCCTTAAGGCCAGATACTTCTTCCCACTCACACTCAAAATAAATAGATGTATACCCAATTGCATGCAGAATGATCTACACCTAGATGACACTCTTTACATCATTATGTCAATGAAAGCCTTAAGCAATTTTTTCAATAGCAACTGTCAGATAGGTGATGTAAAAACAAAGTATTTCTTTTTCTTCTTGCTTTTTTGCCGTTGCAAATTGATAGATCCATCTGCGTACATTAGCATTTCACTAGAAAAATAAAAGAAACTGCTTTAGATGAAGCTGAGAATTTTACATCATCTTATGAATTTCATTGATAATGTGCAAGTTAGGGAAATAATTAACTCTACCTCTAGCCTACTCTGAAAAATAACAATTTTATTCTTTTATAGCGTATTAACCTTATTTTTTCTAACCAGATTTAATATGAAATTTAAACTAGGATAGTAGCATTCACGCACCTGATCTACTGAATCTATGAAGGTTAACTATTTCTAATTAAAAATGCTGTCAAAAATCATACTAGCAACATGTCACTTTGCTTTTTATTATTCAACAACAATAGACTGAAGAAACACCTTTTCATTTATAATTCTGATGAGGCAGCTTTTAAAATTAGTGTATTATTTGAAAGTGTAAATTACAAATTGACAACATCTGGTAAAGTAATGTAGGTTGATATAACACCGATAATAAGATCAAGTTTATAGATTTTGACATAAGTCCTTTACAGAGAATAAAAATAATATTGTTTAATCCATGACTAAAATTTACTGCCTCTTAATACCTTTTGAATTTTGCAAGAAGTCTACCATAGTACAGCTGTGACTTTGAAAAGAATTATGCCAAAACTGTCATACCATTACAGACTTAATAATTGATCATGTACTATGATAACTTGTCTTTATATGCAGACACAGTGTATGTAAACTTTAAAAAAATAAATAATTGGTCATCTCCATTTTTATCCAGAATTATTAAAATTCATAAAATGACTAGCTAGTAAATTTAATTTATTATGTTCTAATTATACTAACATTTGGCATACGCTAGTAAGCTTTATAAATAATATTTGGGGACTCAGCAGGAAAAGATTAGTAATTAATTCTCAGACCTCAATATATGTTTTTATGCTAAAGAGGAGCTTGTATTTGACTGATTATGATGAGATTGAAAAACACAGTTTTATGACAGCACAAGTGACCATTTTATGACCGTACTTCACAAGTGAAGTTTTAGCATCAAATGAGAGGGAGAAAAAACAAGCATTTCATTTCCATCTGCTGGCATTAATGTTTACCTAACAAAAAAACAACCATAGCTAAAATAAAAATCTACCTTTTCAAAGCTATGTTATTTTTAAAGGTTAATTTTCAAGAAAAAAAAATCGATAAGTAGAAATACATTCAGCTGTGCTTGTTAGGTTTCTACTGTCACTTCTTGAGCAAACTGCTCAATAGGAAGTCCCTTCTTCCCGAGATCATTATCAGCATGAAGTACATGTTGTTAGTGTTGTTCGTGTAAGGTTAAAATAATCCTTAACCTTTTTGGTTATTCAAGTAAATGTAAATATTGAATACAAAGCCAAGGTTTCCACCGAAAAAAGTAAATGAACATACTTGTACCAAAAGCTAAAGTGTGCCATTCTGTTAAAATTCTATCCATCCATTTACAAGATACCTAGGGTTTTCAATATTTTCAATATACTCTTATGAGTAATGGTGGAGCATATGATTTTTAAATGATTTAGTAGGAATCCAGAGAGACAGAAAAAACAAAGGATGCAATTAGAGGTGGCAACTATCGATTAAAAATCCTTATCCAGTTCACTTAAAGAATGGAAAATGATAAATGACATGACTTTAGCATTGGACAGAATGTCAAAATAACATTGTTGTTTCTCATATATCTCTAGTGTGAACTTCTCTGGAGAAGCTCAATAGGCTTTTTGATGTTTGAGAAAGAGGAAAAATAATGTTAGTTTCACAACTAACAAACAAACAGAGGTGTGGGACTGTAACGTCATGTGTGAAAAGGGAGGAAACTAAAGGCACAGGTGAAAAATCCATCTGATTCTATGACCTTCCATATAACGGCTCCTTAAATAACATTTTAAAGAAATAGAGTGGTGAAAGGATGGATTTTGCAAAGTTATTGGTAGATATTCATTGTGTTATTCTATTTTACAATTTTCCTAAGAAAGCTATACAGTTCCAAGAGCACAAATCTTAATAATTTATTCTCGTTGCCAAAATAAGAACTCAGGAGGCCAAATTAATCTCTGCCACAGCACTAATGAATGCAGCAAAACCACATGAGGGGTGATTTTAACTCATAATGTTTGATGGATTTCAAATTTTGGCAAAATAATTTCTCCCAAACCTTGTTACTTAAAATGCAGACTGGGGGGGGGGAGGAAGAAAAAAAACCACAGAAAAACAAAATAACAATTAAAAAAATCAAAAAATACCACAAAACCAAGGGAATTAGGAAATGAACTACAGTTTTGGGTTTGGAGTATATTAAAGGAAAATACGCAGAACAAAACACGAAGCAGGCAAACTCGCCTGGTTTCTAAACAACAATAAAAAATGGGAAATTAAAAGAAAACAAGGCAAAAACTTTCAGGTTAGTTAAACAGAAGCCTGGATATAGATCTCCTCTAGTCTAGACTACTGTTAATCACGAGCAACTGCTTTGTAGCCAAGCAATAAAAGCAGTGTAGTGGGCGAATAACCCACAAAAAGCTGAACTGTAAAGTTCTCATGCATAAGTGAATCAGCTCCAGATTAAACGCCTGTCAAAATATTTCTCCATATCTGGTTTATTAACAGTGAGTCGACTTTTTTTTCTGATTTATTTTTTTACATAATATAATAACCTCTTCTGCACGACAAGAAACAATGCCAGAGCTAAGCATAATCCGCTTCATTTTCACTTTATCTAGCGGCAGTCCCTGGAACGTACAAGGACGATCCGCTCTTCCTTGAAACCTCACAGTTCAAAAAAACCCACAAAATAATATAAAAATCTCTTAGTCAAGATTTATGTGGATTAAATGAGTGTTCTGAGCGGATCAGCAGTGGGTCGGGAACTTCCGATTTGTACTAGCAGCTCAGCAGAGGAAGCAGTTCCTCCATACTGTGCATCGTGTGTCATTCTTTGCACAGTTTACACCTGGTTTTATTTTTTGGTTTGTTTTTTTTGGATCCTGATCTTGAATCTGGAGGCAAGGTAATCTGACACCACAATCAATGCAACCCAGCATACTGATGTGAAAACTAGTTGCTAGTGGCACGAAAGAAGCTAATGGAGGACTCAAAAGATCTAATTTCACGTCTATATTCTGGCAGGTTTTTATGCATAATTTCAGTGAAGTGTCAGTATTGCTGTTACACAATTGTAAAATGGAGATAATAATACTTCTCTGCATCTTTAGAGCATTATGCAAAATTCTGAAGTGCTACCATGCTAAGGAAAAAAAAAAAAACAGATTTGGATTCTTGTTTTTCACAGGCACTGCTGTTAAGCAAATAGTACGGGAGGCTGACTATTAGCCTGCTGAGGCCAGACTTTTATTCTCCTTCCACCAGCATTGACAAAAAGGCAGAAACTTTGGGTTTTACCTGCTTTATTACGGCTCTTAAGAGATGCACCACTTTTTATACCCAAACCAGCTAAAATAGTCTCCTGGAGTCTCTGTCTGTCTCAAATCAAGGCTTCAGTGTCCATGAAGTACAGTGACCACAGGAAGATGTGGGTGAAATTTATAAATTCTTTCATGTATACCATGTCCAAATGCATTAATTCCTTTTAACTTATGCTTGAACTAGCCCTGTCCCTACTGACAGGGAGCAGAAAATCACCACAGCCTCTATATTCAGGGAGAGACTTGCCTGGAACTGTAGCAGACCCTAGAAAAAGAGCACGTTTATTGTACTTTGAGGAAAAATTTTCAATATGATCTAGTCAGTGTTTTTAAGTGTATGTAAGTGGGTTTAAGTGCATAAAAGGGAAAAGCTTATGGTACGGTGAAAGGTTCTCTTTTGATCTCGCATTTACCCAATTTAAAAATTTCACAGTACTTTTCAGGGAAAGGCTCCAGCAAGGAGAGGAAAGAAATATTTCAAAAAGGTTTCAACTGAAACCTTGAAAAACATTTCCTCTTTGTCATTATCTTTAGTACTTCACTAGGATCAGGAAGAGTTTTCACTGACTTAAAACAGACTAAAATTAAACTAATTTCATTATGGTTAGAAAAAAATATTAAAAGCCAATATTTTTCACCTCTAAAAATTAGTTTTTTAGAAGTACTAGGTTATATTTTGAAGTAATTTACAAAAATATGACATGTGTGACGTTATGCTGCTCAGTGTGATTTACAAGATCTGACCCTTGAGCAATTGTTAAGCTCAAAATGTTGCTCCTGGGCAAAGAAGCAGCACACCCCATACGTAAGGAAAGCCAAAAATTCATTGTTAGAATAACTGAAACTTCAGTAGTCTAATCATTAGTCCAGATATAATTGTAACAGAAAAAGAAAGAGTAGTAATAAAATCATAGAATCATCTAGGTTGCAAGGGACCTTTAGGATAACCAAGTCCAACCATCATAATAACGCAGTTAAAATTGTTATGCACACTTTTTGGAGTTTCTGCTCTTTTTCCTGGTGTTATGGCCCCCCTGGTCTATTACAGAAATTGCTGTCCCAGCTAAATCAAGTAAATCAAAGCTGCAGGCAGGTCAAGAGAAGTTCACACAGAGCAAGACTGACAAACCCAGCGCTGAGGCCTTGCAAACTCTGTACAGACCTTATGACCTCCACCAAGCCATGGCAGCACTGTATCACAGGGTTCCACGGTTAGACGTTGCATATTTTTTCAGGGGCTATGTGTTTCTCTGTTCTTTGTGCTAGTTTATTACGAAATCATAGAATCATAGAATGGTTTGGGTTGGAAGGGACCTTAAAGGCCACCCAGTGCCACCCCCTGCCCTGGGCAGGGACACCTCCCACCAGACCAGGTTGCTCCAAGCCCCGTCCAGCCTGGCCTTGAACCCCTCCAGGGATGGGGCAGCCACAGCTTCTCTGGGCACCCTGGGCCAGGGGCTCACCCCCCTCACAGCAAAGAATTCCTCCCGATATCCAATTTAAATCTCCCCTCTTTCAGCGTAAAACCATTACCCCTTGTCCTACGCTCCCTGATCCAGAGTCCCTCCCCATCTCTCCTATAGGCCCCCTTTAGGGACTGGAAGGGGCTGGAAGGTCTCCCCGGAGCCTTCTCTTCTCCAGGCTGAACCCCCCCAGCTCTCTCAGCCTGTCCTCACAGCAGAGGGGCTCCAGCCCCCCCAGCATCTCCATGGCCCTCCATCTGGAAGAACTTGCATCACATCTCAGATGGTAGATTTGTGGGTGGGTGGGTGGGTGTGTCTCCAAATACTGCAATGTTGAGTCTGGTTGGTTGTTGTTGGTTTTTTTAAACCACCGAAAGGAATGTACATACTTCTCTGTACGCTTGTTTTTCTTGTCTGTACAAGAACACTTTATCCTCAGTCTGTTCTGATTTTAAGGCCCAGGCCAGTAAGTTTAAAAGAGTCAAATCATCTTGAGGGCACCAGAGGCATCTTTGCTGAATCCAAAAAATAGTGTGGCCAGTACTGGAAAATAAATGCTACTTAATGAAACTTTGAAAGGAAATTTTGCTGCCAGTCAGACTATATAACCGTCAATAAGAAAAGTGAGGAGGAAGGTGGCCGTGACATAATTTACAGACACGTGGAAAATAATGCCCACTTCTTGAAAATTCAGGTCTTGTTAGCTTCAATGAAATCTGCTTCATTAGCACCCATTTTTGCTTGCAGTGGTTAGGCCAGAGAGTCGCGGTCTCTGTGTTTCCAAAAGAGACAAACCAGTCACAGCTCACAGAAACTCTGGAAAATTTGGTGAGTGCTTAAGCTCTAAAAATAGGAATTCCACCACACAGAATCAGCAAGAATTCTGCTTAGGTTTTCAATGCAAAATACAAAATTAGCTTTTCCCTCTTTCTTCCCATCCTTATTCTTTTTTCTATGGATTCGTTATAACTAATCATTTTGTAATGACTATTTTATACGTGGGATCTTTATGCCCCACTCTGTCACGCAAATGTTTCTCTAACTGTAGTTGAATATGCCATCCTTTTCCCCCCCCAATCAAAACTCTTTTCTGTGCTCATTTTTCCTGCCTAAAATTTCTCTCTTAATCTCCCATAGCACCTAATAAATTCTATTTTGGGCACCTTCCTCTTTCCCACTCTGTCATCCGATTATCACCTCTAACTGTTGCTGGCACTTTGTTTCAGAAACATAAGCTGAGCAAAAGGAAATATCTGCTACTAAACTGAATGTACTTTCTAATTTCAAAATATATACACAAGGTAATCTCAATATATGCTTTTCTTTGTTCAAGGATAAGAAGCCAAAAACATCTTGGGACAAGGAAATTAGCCTGGGAATATGTGTTAATATTGAGTCTTATTATATGTTTTTATTATTTCTAGTCTCCCAGGGGCACACTGCCTCTTTCAGAAGGAAAAAAAAGTGACAGACCTCTGTCATTCGGATCTTACACTCTAAATTAAACATGGCAAAGTTTATACTGCATGCGTGTGTTGAGAGAATCTATGGGGAAAAGGAACATGAAGGTTAAAGCAGTGAGAAATTATGAGCTAAGAACTTAAAATCATTCTCATGAGTATATTGAAGAAAGTTGGGAAAAAAGAAATCCTTCTTACTTATACCATAATATAGGAAAATGTCCTAGGTATTCAAAAGGAGCAGAGGTTTCAAAAGATAGCATGGAAATATGGCATTTGTAGTTTTTTAGTACTACTAGAATTAACTTCTGATTTTGGATACTTGAAGATTCGCTTACAATGCAGTAAGGAAAAGGGTGGCAAAAGTGGGTGGGTTTAAATACGGTGGGCTGAAACGGAGGTATGCAGTGTCATGACATCTTCTGTGTGCTTGATAGAGAATCATCCTCAAATCAAAAAGATTTTCTATCATGAATGCTCCTTTCAGCCTGTACAAAGCGTCTAAAGAACAGAAATCCAGAACACCATGCACAGGATCTGTAATGCTGCTGTGCTGATGAAACTGAGCAGCCAATTTATAGAAGATATCACGGCAGGATAATGGGATCTCCTATAACAGGGCATCATTAAAGATTATAAACTGGTATCTGCAACATTTGACTGCCTTTTTAGAAGTCTACAAGTAATTAATGAGATGTAGTTTAATTAATGTCGTTCAGTGTTAGCAATTTACGTGTTTGCATTAAGGAATCATCTAAGATAATATATTAATGGCCCAAATTATCTTCTCAGGAGTGTGTGCCGTTATGTTGGCATAAACCTGGAAGACCTTGATTGACCTGTCAATTTAATAACTAATACTTGCTGAAGTAGATTATGTGCAGTTATAATTTTTGTTAATGTTTTCCTATGTCTACTTGGAGAATTCTCATGCATTCAGTCTTAGCCCTCTTTCGCATAACATCAAATGTTGTCCACAGTGTGACCAAAGGACTGGGGGCAAAAGCACAAAGTGAATATGAATTGAGAACACAGCTACTCCGCTGAAAACAAGACATTTGTTTCTTCCATAAATAAAGCCTTGTGAAACCTAATAATTCTTCTTTCCTATAACCTTCTCTTTTCTGTGCCTTTTGCAAACTGTGCAAATATTTCTTCCGTCGTGATAGCTTTGAGAAATAGTAAGAGAGTTCTTCACAAGAATGCTTTAGGCCTCATTTTTATTTTCAAGATTTATCATTGTCTAAATTTGGGTCTAACGTTACAATGAAGGAGAAATGATATATTTATCTCTACAGATAGAAGTTACTTTGGCCCATGTTTTTTTCTGGAAGGTAGAAGTACCAAATATCCATTCCTGTGTCTCACTCAGCATCTTTTTTTAATAACACTTAGCAAGCATCATACAAACAGTCCTTCATTTGTATTGATTGTAAACTAAACAAGTTTATTAACTAAATATAACACAACAGAATTTTAAAAAGGCATTAGTGCCTCAGCATTATCTGGAGCCCGTTTGACAAGTAGCTTCATAAACAAAACCCTCAGCTGTATTGATCTGAAACTCAGAAGAGGGGAAAAAAGAGGTGAACTCATCTGAGATTTCCAGTAAAAAGATGAAAGAGAAACTCTGGCTGGGTATTGGAGAAGTATTAGTTGGATACAGCCAGCCTGAGCCTTTCCACAGGCAGAGCTGTAACCTTTCCCAACCTTGACTCTAAGAGGAACAGAGCACTAGATCATCCTGCAAAGCAACTTGCCATCTCCAGAAATGGGATCACCCATTCTTTCGGTTTTGATAATACCTCCGGTACAAACTCTTCCACTTTCCAAATGAGACTCTTAAAGCTTGACTTCTTACTATTAAATTTCTGCCTACCTTGAATTTAACAACTTGCAAACTAAACGCCAACTTTAATGAATTCAAACTATGAAAAATGTTTTGGCCAAATCTCTTCTTCAGAAGACAGAAAAATATTTTAATCCTGCCGAACCATCTTTATTTTGTTCTGATTTTCAGTTATCTTTGATATGGGAGTGATTAAGGGAAAGGAAACAAAAAAGAGAAGAAGAAATTGCCTTAGCACTGTTCAATTTTTTTTTTTAATTTTTAAAAAATCTTTAAATGGAAAAGTAATGCATTTTGATATTATTATCAAAATAATAATACAATGGAAATATAAAGTGAAATAATAAAATAACAATAAAATAGAAAATTAAACAATGACATTAAGATATAAAAGTCAAAATTATCTAATGATCTGTTGTGGTTTAACACCAGCTCCCTCGCTCCTGGCCCCTGGTGGGATGGAGGAGAGAATCGGAAGGCTAGAAGTGAGAAAACTTGAAGGTTGAGATAAGTAAAGTTTAATAAATGAAATAGAAGAAGAGGAAGAGGAGGAGGAGGAAGAAGACGAAGAAGACAAAGAAGAAGAAGAAGAAGAAGACGAAGAAGAAGAAGAAGAAGAACAAGAACAAGAAGAACAAGAACAAGAACAAGAACAAGAACAAGAACAAGAACAAGAACAAGAACAAGAACAAGAACAAGAACAAGAACAAGAACAAGAACAAGAAGGGAAACAAGTCATGACATCATATGGTATGGAACAACCCTTTGGCCCGTTTGGGTCAGCTGTCCTGGCTGCGTCCCCTCCCAACTTCTTGTACAGCCCCAGCCTCCTCACTGAGAAGCTGAAAAGTCCTTGACTTAGTATAAACACTGCTTCGCAACAACTAAAACATCAGTGTGTTATCAACATTGTTCTCATCTGAAATCCAAAACACAGCACTGTATCAGCTACTAGGAAAAAAACTAACTCTAGCCCAACCGAAACCAGGACATGATCCTAAATACGAAAAACTAGAGTGCTCTCTATAAAATATTTCCTTCTACTGCAAACAGATCATTTTGCTCAGGGGAAAAAAAAAAAAAAAAAGAGAATACTCTGGGTTAGCTGAAATCATAGAATCATACATAGAATTGCCTAGGTTGGAAGGGACCTTCCAGGTCACCTAGAAATTAATATTTAAAAACATTTGGAGCTATCGTGAATGGAGTCCCACAAAACACAGTAACAAAAATCTGTGTCTGTGAGAGGTACTGTTCTCATCTGAAACATGGGAGCCATAGAAGGTACTGCTTCTCCAGGTACTCTAACAGAGAATCAACTATACTCTCCATTAAATTCTAGCTTTCTATTCAAATTCATGTGGATTCATCTGCCTGCCAGCTGTCTTTGTTATGCCCTTTCCTGCTAAATTAATGAATCTTTTATTTTCACCCTGTGAAAATATTTATGGACTGTAATCAAATCACCTCTTCATTTTGACAAGATAAATAGATGAGGTGCTTTCAGTCTCTCCAAATCTATCAAACTAGTGTCCGTATGCCTCCTTATTTACTTTATTCATTCTTTTAATGGTAATCATCATAAATAGATTTCAATATTGGCCTGATCTATACTATATACCTATAGTAAGCCAATATATAGTAAATACTTCTGTATAAATATTTAGAGATAAAACCAGGTAATTACCTTTCTAGTGCTATCCCCTGCTTATACAGCCAGGGATTGCATCAGGCCATGCCTATGCGATGTGACACACACAGTGTGACACACAAAGCGTGTGATGCCCTTCCTGACCCCTAATTTCAGTTTATGTATATTGCCTTCCTCTCCGAAAGCAGGACCGCCATTTCTGTGCATGGGACACAGTTATGCATTCAGCTGCTTTAGGAGCGCCCTTGGTTTTGGTTTTTTAATCAAAAAAACTATCTCATGAGGTGGCCACTGACATTGCTGTGAATATTAAGTCCCAGATAACGTCTTGGTCAACAGGCAATCACAGCCCAAAAATGTCAAACTAAAAAAATTCATGAACTGCTTCCTGACCAATTCTCCTCAGATTCTGAGAAGAGAGAGTGTTAATCCCTGAAATGCCATGGTTGATAATCCAAAGGAGTTACAGACAAATACTTACACGTCACTCAATTCATAGGAAACTCAGTTATTAATGCAAACTCCCTTCTGAAGGTTGCTTACTGACATAATTTGCTGACATTTAAAATTACAAGCGCATTACAGAATTGTCATTTTTTTCCACAAAAAGATTTCAATTAGAAAATACAGTAGGAGGGAGAGTGGAATCTCAGTAGGAAGAGATAATATGTGCTGCAATGTCTCGGAACAATAGAATTAAATCTCAATAGGAAGTCTTTATTTAGAACATCCTCCCTTTTGTGTGAATGTTTTAAGAATGTTATTTAAATGTTTCTCTACAAAGAAAAAAATAAAAATGTGCTAGATTGGGCCAAAACCTATATAATCTATTCACACAAGGAGGCTTGTTCCTCTGGAAGCCAATAAAACTTCTCAGATATGAACGTCAAATGCAATGTAGTTCATAATTAATTGATATAGTTTTCTATGGTCACCTTTGTTTGCAAAGAAGTACGTTTTTGATTAAAAAAAATAATTAAAATTCATTGTTGTTGCATACTTTGCTCTAATGCAGAAACTCCACAGCAGTCAAGGATCTTCTCTGGATTTTAATCAGGGTAGTTCTGGACTGGTGTTAGTGGCCTCTGATTTCCAATAATTGGTGGAAAATGGAAAGTGTCAATGATAGAAGCAGTGGAAGAAACAAACAAGGCAACTGAGTAGAATCATCGACTCATTGACTAGTTTGGGTTGGAAAAGACCTTTAAAGGTCATCTAGTCCACCCACCCTGCCATGGGCAGGGACACCTTCAACTAGATCAGGTTGCTCAGAGCCCCGTCCAACCTGGCCTGGAGTCTTTCGAGGGATGGGGCATCTACCACCTCCCTGGGCAACCTGGGCTGGAGTTTCACCACCCATACAGTAAAGAATTTCTTCCTTATATCTAGTCTAAATCTACCCTCTTTTAGTTTAAAGCCATTACCCCTTGTCCTATCACAACAGACCCTGCTAAAAAGTCTGTCCCCATCTTTCTTATAAGCCCCTTTTAGGTACTGAAAGGCCGCAATAGGGTCCCTCGGAACCTTCTCTTCTTCAGGCTGAACACCCCCTTTTTTAGGGGGAGAGGTGTGGTTAAGGGCTTTTTGGTATATAGAGTCCATTGAAGCTATTTTAGCTGAGTTTTACAAATAGGTAGGATCCTGCAGGAACTCAGTTAATAGCTTGTTGGCTGACCTCTCTTTATAAAGACTTTGGCAGATTTTTCATCACGCCCTGATAACTACTGTTCTGCAAACATAATTACATCTCTGTTGAGCGGATCCTTTAAATATATAAAAAGACAGGAATGCCCACATCGGACTAGAAGTTTACAAGGCCCATAATATTACGTTAGCCAATGAGTAATGTGTAGGAAAAAGTATAATAGGACAAGCATATAATGATATTTCCCCAGAATATTCTCTCAGCCTCCAGAAATCCACAGTTCAGTGATTCTGAGCAACATGCCATCCTTTTTTTTTTTTTTTTTTTTATCTTGATAGGTTTTTCTTTCATAATTTTGAGCTGTGTAGACTGCTGGCATCCACATGAAGCAGCTTTACAGTTCAATCCCATGTTGTGTGAAGAGCTCCCTCCTGTTGTTTATTTTGAACTTCTCCCTTGCTAATTGCATGAAGTGCCACCTCATTCCTGGATTGAAGAGTCAAGGAACAGCACATTCCTGTTCTCTTCCTCCACAGCTTTCATGAGTTTCTGGCTTTCGATCATGCCCTCCCATGAATCATCCCTTTCTCCATATTGAAGAGTCTAAACCTATTTATTCACTCCTCACAAGAAGCTCTCTACATTTGATTGTTTTTATCTTTTTCCATACCTTTTCTTTTTTTTTAATTATTATTTTTCTGCTTCATCTTTCAATACAGCACACATTAATCAAGCTGCAAGTGTACTATAAATTTATTCAGTGACATAACCATGTTTCCTGTTCTGCTCTCCATTTCCTTCAGTCCTTAGTATTACATCAGCTTTTTGGCTACCTTTAAAAACCAAGCCTAGGTTTTCAAGTTCCAGTTCTTGACTGGCAAATTATTCTGTGAGGTATGATTGAAAAAGTTAAAGTATATGTTCTTAATAAACTATGTATTTTAAACATACTAAAGAACTAATAAAAGCTTTGAATTGTATATCAGTCTTCTATCATGAAGCAAGTATTTAATATTTTCTCACTTTTCTAATATTTGCTCCCCTTTCTCCATAGTATATTTTAATTAATCTCAAAAAAGCACAGGTCAAAATTTAGCTAAATGAAATCACAAGACTATATTCTCTCTTGTTAACACTGAACATCCCTCTCAAACAAATAAATCAAAGACCTAATATAGAGTACTTAGCTTGACAGTGCTACTTTAAAATTATGCATTTGGATTATTAAAAAGATCATGAAAATAGATTTTGTAAATACAAAATTAATTTCTTCTCATTAGGGTTCTTTTCAGACATATAGGTTTAGAAGTTACACAAATGGTTATTATTGAAGATACTTTGTACAAACAGTCAAAAGTACTTTTAAAAAGCCCTTTAAATTTTCAACATTATTTAATCATTGCAAAAAGAAATGGCAGACTTTTTTATTTGATATGACAGTTATGGCACCTTAACTTAAAATTGTTGGTTTATTCCCAAGTGTGATCATTGTAAAGAAAGCCAGAAGAAAATCCCACACAGAGAATAAACCACAGGCAAAATGTTTAATCCGATACCGCTGGCTTCATCGTTAATTACCTCTCAAGGGGCTCGGATGTCAATAGATAGTGATCTGGTATCTTGGAGTCTTTGCTGTTAAATGCATGATCAATACTAAATAGAATTTTAACTGCCCATGATTTAATTAGGAGTGGTTCCTTTTATCCTGCATACAATAGCAGAACCTCACTCAATAAAGTAGGAAGGAAGACTGCCATGTTGGTTGTGTATTCACCACGTTCTGGGACTTCGCAAGGAAATTGGGAACGGAGGCTGTGTTGTTACGAATTTGCAATTGGCCTACAACACAGAAGAGTCAACCTCCTTCCTTTCACTCTGAATTAATCTAGACTTTTGCAAGTACAGAAGACTGAGAACTACAGTTTTATACCCTTAATACTTTGCAGCTCCAAGAAAGAAAATTTAAATGGTATTTTACATGGAGGCTAGATGTATTTTCAACTGGAAATAACAGATCCCTTGAATATTCACCCTGTTCCTGTGCCCAAACAGGCACTGGAAAATCAAATCACATTACTAGCTGTGGAACATCAGGCCTTTTACCACATGTAATAAAAATACATCTAAACAAGACATCTTGCTCATCCTGCCATTATCTAAATACCTAGCCTGTTTCTATAGGAGGTAAATGCTACTACTAATTAAGAAATATGCAGGAGTTAAAAAAGGGAATACGGTTATCACTTTGGAAAATTGATTAAGGGAGCTCATACTACCAAAGAGAAATCCTTGGACTGTAGACTAAGGAAAACAGAGAGAAGTGTGTGAAGAATATGACAGTAAAAACATACAAAGACTAATTACTAGAACGCAATGGTAATGCAGTTAATGATGGAAGAAAATAGAAGAGTTCAATAAATATTTCTGTTCTTTACTCAGAAGGAAACAGCATGATAAATCCTCTTATCGCACAAGGAAGGTAAAGTACTTTCCAGTCCATTAGTAAGCAAAGAGGTATAAAACAATATCTACATGTTGTAAACATTTAATGATGATATAAATTTTTAATAAATCTTGGAATACCACGGAATTTACAGCAGACTGAAGGCTGGTGGTATTATACAACAACTTAAAAGAGCAGGAAAGTGACCCAATAACTGCAGGCTATTACTCTTCCATAAAGTCTGAGCTAAAACAATGAAAAAATTGATCTGAGATTCAATTAATAAAGATTTAAGAATAGCAACATACTTAATCTTATTCCACAACGTTTTTTTGGAAAATAGCTGATGTGAAACAAAGCTAAATACGTAATATACTGGGAATTCCACATTGCACTTAATAGTGTTCTGGTTTAAAAATAAGCACTGTATAGCATCTCCATAACATTAAAACATGAAATTTGTTAAGAGCTGATAACTGACAAATCTTAAAAGTTATTGAGAGTTATCTTAATGAATTGATATGATAAAGCTTTTAAAATAAAATATAAGTGACCTGAATTAACTAAAAAATGCAAGTTTTCTTTCTTAAAAGTACCTACAATGTATTTTATTTTGAACTGAACAAAGAAAAATATTTTAAAGAATTTAATTTTTAGGTTTGGGGGTTGCTCTTAAGCTTTTAAGGTTTTAAAACTTGTGTATCAGAACTGTATTTTCCTTTATATTTTTATTTTTATAATTCTGTTTTTGAAAATAATTGACACTTAGTACTGATTGAAACATTCTGTTTTAGAGATCTAAGTGGCTCTGCTTGGCCTGCAAGAAGCAAAGATGCTTTGATAAACATTATGACAGAATGTCAAGTTATTTCATTCCACGACAAACATGCTTTGATCCAGAAAAAGATGTCTGTCATGTCCCAAGTAACAACTCTCCCTTAGTACTAAGAAAATAGAACTTTCAGCCATTATGCCTTATCAGGAATTTTCCAGCTTTAACAAGAAATTTCAGATTCACAAATTTCTCAAATTAAGATTCCCTACAATAAAAACATTTTTTTTTTTCACTTAATGTCATGTAAATAAATGTGACTTAGGGATTTTTGCCTAGAAGGAAATCTGTATTACTGATTTTCAACTGCTTCCAGTTTTACCAGTAGTTCTTCCAGTTTTAACACAACCATTTCAAATTTTAAAATCTAAAGTCAAGGAAGGAGCATCACACTAACAGTTGAGTATTATGTTACTCAAGTCTATATTACTGAAATGTCTTGTTGTGGATTTGGCATGAATATTTGGGGTTTGTATTCTCTTAATCTTATAACCAGGTCTAAAAAGAACAATTGACCATGACAGGAGTTCACAGAAATGGAAGCTGGAAATACAACCAAATTTTTTTTACATTATTCTTAATTAAGAAATATAACGACCTGACAGACTAAATGGGGAAATTTTTCCTCTTTTGACACTAAAACAGAGTTCCTTTCTGACAGTTTGGTTTTAGACAAATAGATGCTGTGTTTTTTCAGACCCACATATTTAGTACAAGGGGAACTATGACACTTAGCCCCCTATAAGTGCAAGAGATGTGACAAAATGATCTAGAAACCTGGCCTTACAGTCTGCTCGTTAATGGATAAACACATCTGAATAAATTGATATGCAGGAGTAGGAAATGCAGAACTTTGTAGTAGAAAGATATGTTAGAATTTTCAACTTCTAGAGGTTAAAAAGAAACAAAGAAAGAAAGAAAGAAAGAAAGAAAGAAAGAAAGAAAGAAAGCAATGAACTTGGAGCTAGAATGTGACTGATTAACAATTTCTAAACCTTTTCTGCAGTAATCCAAAGCTTTTATTTTTGTATGATGTCTCAAAGGACTGTCAAGAATTGCAACCTCTGGTTGCAGCACACACAGAGTATATTGTAGCGCTGCTATGACGTTACCCTCACCAGGATTAAATTATACATAAAGGAAATTACTTTTCTGGGTAGCATTTTGATGCATACAGGAAAATATGTAGACTTTTTAAAGGAGTACTGAATTTCTTGATGCCTTGCATAAATGAGACAAAAATCACAGAGTACTCTTTCTCTGCTCCTCGTCCTTTTACAGTTAGGAGATAATTACTTCTGTAGTACAAGTGATTTTAAAAACCAATTTCAGAATCAGATAAGTCACTTAAGATATCTGCTTTGTTCAATTAACTATAATGGAAGCCTGAGATATTTCCCTATCTGCAGAGGTCAAGAGAGAGTTAAGAGGAACCCTACCCACGGTGTCTTCCTGTGGGTGCTCCCTTAGAGCGGCACAGGGATGCACTGCCTGCTGGAGAGACACTCGGCTCTTTAATTCTACATACCGTCTCTCCATGAAAAAATTCTGAAGTTATTTTTATTGGATGCTATTGAATATTTATAGAAAACAGCTGGTCTAATTCTATTGAGATTTTTCATAAGATTGTGTTCCTCACTTCATCTGTCACGTTCCCTGTGGAGCTGAAAGACTAGCAGCAAGCACTGAGCTCCATTTTGGTGGTTCTGGAGCACTAGGCACTATATTATTATTATGGTTTTCAATAATATGTAGCACCTGGGAGTCCTAGTTATCACCACCTACTTCAAAACAGGAGGAGGAACTCCATACTTCCAGCATAGCACTGCAGAGTTACTTCTTAGCTTTTTGCTAATTTGTCAGGGATTTGGGTGACCGCTGCCTACAAATTCTGTATTATAAAAACAAACAAACCAAAAAAAAAACAACAAAACCAAAACAAAACAAAATATGCTCATTAGAATATTTTGAATTAAGATAAATAAATGATATTTTTAAAGAAATCACTAGCATTGTCAGCTTTTCAGGCAAGACAAATTCTACTATGTATCACAAAGAACTAGAATCTTTTAAATTGGTTGATTGCAATATTAGGGATTGAATGAGAAAAAGGTTAGATTGCGGTAATCTCTTCATGTGTAAACACATGTTATTTCCGTGTAGGTCCTTGTATTTATCAGTTTTTAGCAAAATTTGTTATTAATAAAGGAATAATTTCTTGCTAATAAAATCTTTGAGAGGAACCTGATGCTGGAAACCGCCATTTTTGTCGCAAAATTATCCTATCTACTTCCAGAAGATCACGCCTGACCATTTTCCTTACAAAAATATGAGCTGCCTGCTAGAAATATTATTCCTGTCAAGAAAGCAACATTGCATCCAGGTTAACAGCTTGCCCTCCAGGCCACCAATACCGGCTCAAACACCTGGGCAATTTTAAACAAAGTCAAGAATTTACTGTTAGCCTAAGCCTAAACAGTCTAATCACAGAGTCATTAGCAGTCTTGTTACAATTATATTCACACTTACCATTCAGATTGCCCAATTATTCAGCTCATTCCCAATAGCACAATAAAAAATGATACACATAAACTTTCTGATATTGACCCCTTTCTCCAGTGTTTTCACCCTTCCTGGGTCCCAGGAGTGCCAGCAGGAACTGCAACAAATGGAAGTCCTGTGTTCTTCTCTGGGAGGAGCTGGCTGTTAACTATGGCTCGGGTGGCCTCTTCCTTCTCTTTGCCAGAAGGAACATGGTGTTTATGTCAGTGGTTTCTTCCTTCTCACTCTAGAAGTCAGTGTCACTCAGAGTCACAGAATCACAGAATCTTCATGGTTGGAAAGGACCCTTGAGATCATCGAGTCCAACCAAACAACCTACAATCTCTGCCACTAGAGCATGCCCTGAAGTGCCACATCTAGACATTTCTTAAACACCTCTAGGGATGGTGACTCAACCCCCTCCCTGGGCAGGCTGTTCCAGTGCCTGACCACTCCTTCAGTAAAGTAATTCTTCCTAATATCTAATCTAAACCTCCCCTGCCGCAGCTTCAGGCCATTTCCTCTGTTCCTGTCATTATTCACCTGGGAGAAGAGGCCAACACCCACCTCTCTACACCCTCCTTTCAGGTAGTTGTAGAGTGCGATGAGGTCTCCCCTCAGCCTCCTCTTCTCCAAGCTAAACATGCCCAGCTCCCTCAGCCTCTCCTCATGTGACCTGGTCTCCAGACCCCTCACCAGCCTGGTCGCTCTCCTCTGGACACGCTCCAGCACCTCAATGTCCCTCTTGTACAGAGGGGCCCAGAACTGAGCACAGCACTCGAGGTGAGGCCTCACCAGTGCCGAGTACAGAGGCACCATCACTTCCCTGCTGCTGCTGGCCACGCTATTCCTGGTACAAGCCAGAATGCTGTTGGCCTTCTTGGCCCCCTGGGCACACTGCTGGCTCATGTTAAGCTGGCCATCCACCAGCACCCCCAGGTCCTTTTCTGCCGGGCAGCTTTCCAGCCACTCTGCCCCAAGCCTGTAGCGTTGCTTGGGGTTGTTGTGACCAAAATGCAGCACTTTTACAGTGCTAACATAGACAACATAATTGCTTTTACTTCATTACTTGGTAATTCCATGTTGTACCTGAATTTTCTGTATGTGGCGCAGTCAACCTTTCCTTCCTCTCCTCACTATAAAAAAACCCTCCACCACTACTCAAAAAAACCCCACCAGCTCCCAATGTTGCATTTTTTTAATGACGCAGCATTGACCATTTCTAAGTTATTTATATTCCTGGGGCTCCTGACACCACCTTGCACTTTCTTTTTGTGCTATTTTCATGTTTGTGATTTTGGAGATCCTCTGTTTTTCTTCAACAGCTTTCAAGCTGTAGCTTCCCAACAGCATAAATATTTTTTTTTACTAGCACAACCTCGTCATAAATGCGTCCTTTCTCTGAAGTCATTAATCGTTCCCTCTACCAGAAATGCTGCACTAGAAGATACACATACATAAACCAAGCACATACAGACAAACTCACAGTGCTATGATGAGCATTTGCTACCAAAATCTATTGGTTTTACTAATCTCTGTTATGTTACAAGAACTGCTCAACACCAGGATTTAAGCCTAATACGAAATACCTACAACTCTATTATCTTATGTGTACATCACAGAATCATAGAATCGTCTAGGTGGAAGGGACCTTTCCGATCATCAAGTCCAACCATTAACCTAACACTCCCAAAACCACCATTAATCCATGTCCCTCAGCACCACGTCTACACATCTTTTAAATACCTCCAGGGATGGAGGATGGCTTCCCTGGGCAGCTTGTTCCAATGCTTGATAACCCTTTCCATGAAGAAATTTTTCCTAGTATCCAATCTAAACCTCCTCTGGTGCAACTCGAGGCCGTTTCCTCTTGTCCTATCTCCTGTTACCTGGGAGAAGAGCCCGACCCCCCCTGGCTACCCCCTCCTTTCAGGGAGTTGCAGAGAGCAAGAAGGTCTCCCCTCAGCCTCCTCTTCTCCAGGCTGAACACCCCCAGCTCCCTCAGCCGCTCCTCACCAGACTT
Source organism: Larus michahellis (assembly GCF_964199755.1). Classification (NCBI taxonomy): domain Eukaryota; kingdom Metazoa; phylum Chordata; class Aves; order Charadriiformes; family Laridae; genus Larus; species Larus michahellis. Next base: position 83,593,550 of record NC_133900.1, on the reverse strand, counting down.
GTGCTTCAAACCCCTCACCACCTCCGTTGCCCTTCTCTGGACACGCTCCAGGCCCCTCAATGTCTTTTTTGTGGTGAGGGGCCCAAAACTGGACACAGGACTTGGGGTGGGGCCTCGCCAGAGCTGAGTACAGGGGGACCATCACTGCCCTAGTCCTACTCCCACACTGTTCCTGATACAGGCCAGGATGCTGTTGGCCTTCTTGGCCACCTGGGCACACTGCTGGCTCATATTCAGCCGGCTGTCCACCAGCACCCCCAGGTTTTTTTCCACCAGGCAGCTCTCCAGCCGCTCTGCCCCAATCCTGTAGCACTGCATGGGGTTGTTGTGACCCAAGTGCAGGACCCGGCACTTGGACTTGTTGAACCTCATGCCCTTGGCCTCGACCATTGATCCAACCTGTCCAGATCCCTCTGTGGACTCATCCTACCCCCAAGTAGGTCAACACTCCCACCCAACTTGGTGTCATCTGCAAACTCACTGATTGTAATATTCGTTTCAAATGCTTCTTGGATTTCATAGCTTTAAAGACAATGCGTACAGGAGGATGCTGACTACAGCAATATAAAAGACTGTACAAGATTCACGGCTACATATGTTTCACCAGCAACCACCTGGAATCAACACACTGAAATAAATCACATTTTCCATTGGTGGAGTAATTATAAGTAGATTGCAAAGACTGTTTGAGAAAAAATTATCAAATGAAATAGTTTTAATGAAATGAACAAAACGTTCATTGCATGTGGGAGATAAAGTTCATTGCAACATTTTTCTTGCTGATTGCTGGAAATAAATTCTATATATTGTAAGGACTGGCCTTTCTTAAAGGAGGGCCTGCTCAAAATGAATTCCCTCCATGGCAAATATAGTACCAAACCCACTATAAATTTTATTATTTTATTATGGTCAGACTTTTCAGGAAAATAGAAGTTTTTAAAAAATAAAAATAATTTTAATTGACAACAGACTCATATGAACCAAAAAGCATCACGTAACCAGTAATTTAAAAGCGTACAATATATTATTTTTTTCAAAAGAACTAGGATTATGCTTGAGAAAGTGAGAAAGTTTGGTGGAGAAGTCCAGAATAGAACAAAGTCCAGGAAGGAAATGCATGAAAATGCATGTTGAAGGGAAGAAAAAAAAGGACCAGTGAAAGCTAGAATTTTGTGATTCGTTACATTTTGTTATTGAAAGTTTAGAAATCAGCTTCTGAGTACCAGATCAGCAAATTCTGTATGTAGCCTTGTGAAAATACAGAGGAGAAACTTGGAGCTATGTTTGGACTCCTGTTTCTTCTAGGAGAAAAAAAAAAAAAGAAAAAGAAAAAAAGAAACAAAACATTTTTATTGAGGCTTGGCTTGAAGGGTGAATGATTTTATCAGAGGAAACTCATGTTAAGACTCAACTAAAATAGAGATAGAGTATGTACTGGAATAAAGAAATGCAAATGAAAGAAGCAAGAAACCATTATTGACTTGTTTTTATACTAAGAAAACAAAAAGTGCTCGGTAAGAAGTGCCAATACAGCTTTAAAAAATACATTCTGAATGATGCTAAAAATCTGAATGATTTTTCCATTAAATTCAAAAAACATCGGTGATTTTAATGCCATTCATGATATTTGATGAAAATGACTCATCCTGCACGCAGCGTTTCACAATATGGTTAGGCAGTAACCTCATTACAATTTTGCAGGAGAAAAAGCCTATCGGTTAATTACGTCAGAGGGGCTGGAAATCTAGAATGGAAGCTATCGAGAATTTCGTGAGTTTAAGCTATTTGGGAATTTCATTGCAACAGAAGGAGAAATTTGTTGAATATCTCCCACCTAAACAAACCTGATGAGGAAGCAGAAATCAATATATAATATGGCAACTCCTCTTTGAGGAAGGAGTGCTTATTATGGCAGCTTAGCACAGTTTTTCTTTACCTATTCTCCAAATTTCCTTGAAAGATCTGTTATTAATGTTTCATTTGCAATAGATAGAACACATAAAACTATATATGCCTGCTTCCCAAGATTCTGACAGACTGCTGATATTCCAAAATTGTCCCTTGGCTCTATTTCTTAAGAACTAATTATGACTTTTATCTATTTAATTAGTTTCCATTTTTATTACAAAATGAAATATCCACTTAAATTAATTTGTTCCACTCTCAATATATCATCCAATTCATGATATTGCAACTTAACTTTGCAATTTTTTTACTAATCAAAAAAATCTAACAAGCCAAAATTCCAGTCTCAGAAAAATATCCCATGTTTCATTTCCAGTCAGCAGAAAAGATAATAACTTTTCTGGATAATAGACTTATGTTTTAGTCTACCAACAACTCAATTCGCTTAGATCAAGAAAATTTCTTAGAAATACAAACAGCATATTGTGAGTGTTCAAAGTTAGTAGAACTCAGTAGTCTAAACATATTAACAATATTTATGCCAGTAAATATGCGTTCTTCCATTTTCCAGTACAGCCTGTTCTGTTGGCAAAACCTCAGTATTTCAAACACTGCTGATATTTAGAAAATGCTTCTTCCGCTTGAAAGTACATGCAAAGGCAGCTTTCAGTATCCTTCATAAGTTATAGTTGGAAATAACACTTTTCTTAACTGCAGCTGGTTTTGAAAAATACTGATAATAAAAGCTTACTTTACTTTTAATGGACTGTGCATCTGGTTTAACAGTTTGCCGGTCCCTTAATTCTTCAAGACAGAAGTAATTTCAGTTTTTCCTCTAATTAAAATTCTTGCATTTTGCTTGTTTTTCCTGTGATGGCAATGAAAGAAATGCAAAGAATTCTTTGAAATAGGATGTACCCTGGCATAATATGTATCATTCTAAGAGTCTATTTCATCCAATATTGAATCATAATAAACTACCAGAAGTTTAACGATGATACTCTGAAAAAAACCTAAGTCTAGTTAAAGTATGAACATTTTCATCAAGGGTAACAGCCATACCTATAGTGTCAAAACATACCTATATGCTATAAAATAATACACCTGTTAATGAATGTAGTACAAGCAACTAATTGTTCTCATATTGCACAAATAAGCTAAGCCTGAAAACCCATTTTATTGTACAGTTTACAAAGTAAATAGAAATAAGCAAACAAGATACAAGTGGGAGGGGGCATCATTAAGCAGTCTATTTCAGAAGGATACGACACTTACCGTCTCACTTCATTTCTCATCTATTTTGTAATGCAAGCCAGTATTTGCATAATTACACAAGTTAAAGAATTCATGAAAAAAAGTGAGTTTACAGTGAGTTTCAGGGATGGTCTTCAAAAGGTAAAGGGCAATTTAATTACAGGGTTCACTGTTAGAAGTCTCTGCAGAAGATGACAGGAAGGTGAGAACAAATAAAAAGGTTCAAAGATTACACAGACAAATAAGATCCATACTGCAGAGCAGAATACAACTCATCAAGAAATTTTGAGAAATAAAATGCTGCACCAGGAATAGGGTGGAATTCCGAGGTAAAAACAGTTTTGTTTCCCATGCCTATGTCTATCATCACCCAAGCAGAAGCCTGTGACAGCTCTTTGGGCAGACACAGAGAAGAGAACGTGTCGAACACAGAGGGTGACTGGACGACATCAGAGGGGTGTGTAACACAACTGGGAGAAGAATGCCTAGAAAAAACTGGAAAGTACATGATTTCAGGCCATCAAAAATACCGACTTTATGTTAGTTTTGTTTGCCTGTTTTACATCTTTCCTCATCATTCATTTTGTGTCAGAGTGTACGTTTTGCAAGACAAGTGCTTGCTACGCCACTGAGCCCAGCGATGTGATGGGAATGGGAAAGGCTGCTATGCAATGACAGGACACTTTCTAAAACACGTTTTTTTTTCTCAAAAAAAAGGTTTAAATTCCCACGGTATGCACCACATATACAGAGATATATAGTATCATGATATGCAGTAAGATATTTTATAAATAGGGAGAGAGAGAAAGACTTAAAATACCTTAATAGTTTTAGTCCTCCTGTGATTGAATGCCTTCTATACAAAAGAAATAATTTACACAGCCATTTCGAAGGAAAACCACACCAAAATATACCAAAGTCTAAACACAAAGCCACAGAAAGCATTTTTTCTGCAGTCAATGATTTGTAGAGATGGCACTAATTCCAGGCAAGCCTTTGCAAGTACTAAGTCAAAGAGGAAAAAAATTGGTGAACGCTATGAAAGAAATTCCCTAAAAATCTGATGGTGTTCAAGACAGAATGACAGCTATTTAAGCTTGAGAAACTAGTCTGAATGGGAAAGTAAATGAGACTATTTTAACAGAAGCTCAAACAGAAGTTGAATATATACAGAAAAATCAGATCTCTAAACTCAGCAAAGAGCAGCATCGACACAATGCTAAACAGAAACCTTCAGACTTCAAGAAAACTTAGTCCAGAAATATTGGGAAACACAAACATTTAATGGAATGAGCTAATTCACTTCATAGTCGTTTAAATCTAGAAGATATTTTCAGAATACATAAAAAGATATTAAATCCTTGCATAGATTTAATATCTTTGGAACAGACGTTGGGACAGGCTGCCCACAGAAGTGGTTGAGTCACCATCCCTGCAGGTATTTGTTTCCTTTTTAATGTCTTCATGACTTTTAAACTGGTCTTTAGATAGCTCTGAACACTGCATCTCTTTGATGACCAGTCATGTCCGCTGGTGAGGCCCTGGGGCCTCCAGTACTAACTGGTGTTTGTAGAATCATAGAATCATACAAGTGCCTTGGTTGGAAGGGACCTTTCAGATCATCAAGTCCAACCATCAACCTAACTCTGACAAAAACCCTCACTAACCCATGTCCCTCAGCACCACGTCTGCCTGGCTTTTAAATACCTCCGGGGATGGTGATTCTACGACTTCCCTGGGCAGCCTGTTCCAACGCTTGACCACCCTTTTGGTGTAGAAATTTGGTGTACTTTTAAAGTTCCTGCAGTCACCCCATGCCTGTACTCCTCAATGCTGTATTGTACTCTAGGATCACAGAGAGCTCTTGTTTACCCAGGGTAAATACTTGCTATTACTGCCTGTTGGTTACTGTCTGGAGGGAAATATTTGAGACGGTTAGGATTTAGTAGCAATTTAAAATTTATTAATGATTTTAGGTGAATCAAGAGTTTTAGCAGCACATAATCGTTAACTTATTTAAGGATTTACAAGGTGATGCAACAAAATAATTGAAGAGCGACTTAATTACAGATTTGAAGATAGCAAGATTCACACTAACTTACTATAAGGTATCCTAAATCAATAAGTATACATATAAATGCAAACATAGAAACACACAACATTTAAGGGATCACACACAATCTTACAACCAAGCTTTTAACTATTAGGACTAAAGGTCCCTTCACAACAGGAGACTCCAATGAGTTGACAGGTCCCCCTTTTGCACATGCATGGACAACTACTTGGATCCAGTAAAATTAAAGAATGTCCAGACTTGTAAGAGCTAATGTGTATTAGAGGCTAGCTTATAGTTAAAATTTCCCTCTTCTAGTTTAGAGCAAATACTCACAATTCATAAGCATTCCTCAATGGGCAATAACTGGGACTTGATGGGGAGTTGACTCGCCCTGGCCTTTCCGTCCTCCAGGTGTCAGCCTGAGCAGCATCCTGACTCTGGGGAGGTGCTGGTCACAGCCCGCTGCGATCCAGCAGAGCGCAAAGGATCTCGCTAGAATTGCTACTTATAGGGTCTGAGATAATTGACTTTCATCAGGTAATTTTCCACTCCAGCCCAACTCGGATGATGGAATATTCCAGTACTTTCCACCAGTTATGGAAGTCCAGAATTTGCAGATTTAGCAAGTATCACTTCCCTTTGGGCCATGACCCAGGTACGGATGTTGTTGTCGGGGAGTGATAGTCCCAAGCAAGGAGGGAAGCAGGAGCCAGGCGCGTTAAGGGAGTGCCTTAACGCTCTGGTCCTTTATCTTTCGCAATTCGTGCCTGCCGTCCCCTAGGTTGGTAAGTGGCCCAGCGATGGGGAATCACACCAAGCACCGAGTGGCCAAAGAGCTGTGTGTTGCACCACCACAGTTACAAAATATAGGTAAGAAGGCATTACACCACAAAGTTATACCAAAGTAAGCAAAAGTTAAATGAAGTCTGTAATAACCACTCGGTCATTAGATCCTTGCTATTACAAGCTAAAACACAGCTCCAAGCTGCTCAAGGCAAGTCCTGATGTGTGCGAAGACCATGTTGTTAGCTTAACGCAAATCCGGTAAGCCTGTTACCACTGTGCCTCAGTATTCCCTGGGTTACAAGGCAATGCTTGTGCACTTGTCAAAACAGCAAAGGTCACTAACGGTGAAGGAGATACCAGGAACAAGAAGAGAAACACCAGCAGCATGCTCTCCTCAGGAACTGGCTCTCAGTACTGAAAGTCTCACCTAATGCTATATTTCATTACTTTCAGAAACGTTACGGCAACTGAATGTGAATATATTTAGTTCAGAAAAATAAAAAAAGGGAAAAATTCTGTTTATGAGGCCAGCAAAACCTATAAACCGACCTAAAATAATTTTAAACTACTTGCACTGTCACATAGACACAATTATAAGATGAATGGCTGATAATAATGTTGCTACTTCATATGTATGCCTGAAATTAATATGATGGTCTTTAATATACCAACACAATAAACTTACCAAACTGACTTTCCAGTTCAAGTAATTTAAGACTTGCTGAAATGAAAAGTGGATCAAAACTTTGCAGTGAAAGTGAATAAAGCATTACAAAGGTGCATCGGAAGGATTTAGCCAGAAACAGTTTAATTCTTAGAAGCTGGTTGAGTTTTGTGAACTCTGAGATAATTTGTCTATTGACAAGGACTGTACTATAATCCTAATTTAACAAAAGTTAATTTGTCTTTGAGAGTGCTATTACATCATCTAAAGAATATTAATCTCTTCATATACTTAGTCCTCAATATGTTTGGGATTTTTTGCCTGACAATTTCAAAAACTGACCCTTCTGTTCATAGAAAAAGGATTTCCCACATATACACCTAGGACTTGTTCCATTCTGAACACACTTTCCTTTAGTCATCTCGCCGACTAACTCTTTTCAGGGTTATATTTCTTTTCATAAGAATGAACACCATTCTTTGAAACTTGAATCCTAACACTAGCTAAACACAGCTCCTTTCAGTGCTGTCTAGAAACTTAGACATCTTTGCAAAGAACTGTTCTTTGCCATGTGAGTTTCCTTTCACTCCAGCCAGTTTTCAGATGATTCAGAGTACTCATTTCAAAAATACTCTGAAGTAAAAGCACACTCTCCAAACCTTCTCAGTCATATTTTGCAGAGAAGTGACTCTAACTTCCCCTGCGTACAGCATCGTCCGATTTCTCATGTCAGAGTTGCAGACAACACTTGGGTGCTCTAAATACCCGTAAACACTGTTCAGTATTCATAAGCATGAGACAAGGCCACACTGGGAAATGACACATTAGGGTTTTTTCCTAATAAATAATCTTTCACCTGTGCAGTTCATTGCTTTTCTGTCTTTTGTTGCTGTCTGGTTTTTTTTTCTGCTTCATCTTAAACCTCCCGATTCCTTACTGTTGTTCATCTTACATTTTAAATTGCTTCATTTGTTAAGAGAGTGGAAACTTGTATCTCATTTATTCAAATAATTATATGATATTGTCATATTCTCTTACTGTAGAACATACAATGCTGTCATCACCCTCAACTGTATAATACTGATCTTCCGAAGTTATTTCAAATGTACGTGCAATAATTTTCCTCCTACCTTAAGAACTTGATTATTCACACAATACCATACCTTCAAAGCCATACGGGGTGATTGAATTTGTCGTGAATCATTTATAAATCCAAAGTAAAGCCAGAGTTGCAATGCAATACATATGAATGTTATCTCTGTGTACACAGGGCTCAAGCAATACATAAAAGCAAGAAACACCAAAACAACAAAGGCCTATAGTGCTAAATAACATGGAGTTTCTGCCATGGCAACGTTAACGATGTTGCCTTGTCAGACCTGCCAACAGCTTAATCATAGCACAGTGACATTTCTGATGGCAACCAGTTTCCCTCTAAACTCAAAGTTTTGTTGATTGCAGGACTGGAGTTCTGGTTAAAGTGAGAGTAGACCCAAGTTCAGGACAGCAACAGCAATAATAATTAAAAAATACAAACATAATCCACGGAAATTTTCAAAATAACAGCTAAAGTTTAAAAAACCCCACAATATAAAGGTTGAACAAAATGCAGCTCTAGTTCTGATAAAAAATTCATTCACATGAGTATAAATGAAGCTTTATCTGATTCTAACTAAACAAGATGCCTTAATTTATTAGTGTTCAAGGAGACCTTCTAGTGGCCTACCAGTATCTTAAGGGCGCCTACAAGAAAGCTGGTGAGAGACTTTTTAGGATGTCGGTTAATGGTAGGACTAGAGGGAATGGATTAAAACTAGAGATGGGTCGATTCAGACTGGACGTTAGGAAGAAGTTCTTCACCATGAGGGTGGTGAGACACTGGCCCAGGTTGCCCAGGGAGGTGGTGGAAGCCCCATCCCTGGAGGGGTTCAAGGCCAGGCTGGACGGGGCTCTGAGCAACCTGATCTAGTGGGAGGTGTCCCTGCCCAGGGCAGGGGGCTTGGAACTAGATGATCTTTAAGGTCCCTTCCAACCCTAACAATTCTATGATTCTATGATTCTAAATCAGCGCTCACTATTATATGATCTCAAGAAAATATTTTCTAATGCAGAATTATATCATCAGGAGCTCAGAGGCATTCTTATCTCTAAAATCTGCTATCTTGCAACCGCAGACAATGAAGTATACTATGCGAATTTATGGAATAATTCTATAATGCTAGAAATTAAGTGCACAACTAGTATACAATTTAAATTTAATAATAGCTGATGGGCTTATATTGTGTCTTTGGATTTTATAAGATAGATTAACAACTTGAAAGACCTGTGGTGTGTCTACACTCAGTACGGAGACAAGCAGGAATTGCATTGCCTGAAGGGTAATATCAAGAGTTATACTGCTGTTGCAAAGGGTAATATTTCCTAGGTCCTAGAAAAGTATGATGAATAGTGAGTTTTCTGCTCTTTTTTAAAGGATATAGTCAGGTCTTTTTATTTCAAAATCAGTTCTTCTACTCACTAAAGCATTGCTTTGGAAGCTATACAACTTGCAGCACGGCTACCTGGACATTTTTTCCTCAACGGTCCCATTCTCCTTCTTCTCCCTCTAACCTGAATTCAGTTACAGCTTTTTCCTTCGTGGGTGGTTGGAACTCCAAGTACTTTAAAAATACCTAAACCTCTGCTTTGCACATATACTCATCAACTCATATACACACGTATACATAAGGTGGGTTACGCTAAGAAGTAATAAAAAATCATCCTTACATTAACAAAATGAGGAAAAACAGAGGGTTGAACCAAACAGAATTGAAAATAAAGGTCTTAGCTGAAAAAGCATGTCCATTGGAATGTATACTGTCACCAGGTGTGCATGTGGTTCCTTTACTTCAGTGAGAAGTAAATGGCTATAACTGAGTATACTGGATGAACTTCACGAAACCTGGATGAAAGCTTTGACAAGGGAGATGTCGAGCGTGGCACCCAACATACTGCAGAAAGTTAGTCCCACAAACACAGAGGACTGTCCTTTGGCAAAACTATAATATTTATCTCATGCGTGTTTTCTGAGGAAAAGCAACAGAATTTGTCCATAAAGGAATAAGCAGTTGTCAAGTTAGTTATGTAAAATATGGTTTTCCTGTAGTCTACCAACACAAGAAAATAAATGCTGGTGGGTTTTGTTTGTGTTTGTTTCTTTGTTTTTAAATAGTGTGCTTAAAAAAACCTTGCTAGTCAGAATTTACATTTGATTTGTAAAAGATCTGTTAGATTTAGTGTCAGCAGTACATGAGAAAACAGAAAGAATGATGAATTCTGAAGTTTTGGGTGCTGAAAATTTATACTTTTTTATGGTATTCAGAGACATAACTCATTTTTGTATGAATGTTTTATTACAGCTCCAGCTTTTTGGCAGGTTTTTTTCATAATGATATGTTTTATATGTGAAATTAGTAACGTGAGTTGTCATGGATAAACAAGTGCCATCACATAAGCTAAAAGAACCAAGCTGCTAAAATGGCTGGTAAATGAAAGCAAACAATGAATGAAAGGGCAAATCTTTGCAAGATTTGAAAGCAAATGATGTGAAAGCCTTTGGAGAGCAGCACAGCTCACATATTTAGCAACCTGAAAAACCATTTGATAAAAATGGGTCTGTTATTAGGCGTTCTAAACTAGTTTCACAATCAGATAGAAAATTCAGCATTCTGCTTACCTGCTCCTGGAGTATCTTCTTTCTTCACGAAAAACTGTCGGTTCTAGTCATTTGGCGCACTGTTATCTCAAGTACCTAGGTAAATGCAGAACAGAGTGCAACTCACACACACATCCTCCACCGCAATTCCACTTAAAAAACAGGACTGGTTCCATGATTTAGACCACGTCTCAATAAAGGAACAAAGTTTGAAGCAAAGGACAATGATTCTTGAGAATCTACATAGTATACCTTACGGAAGTTTTGAAATATTTATTCAAATACTTATTTATATGGAAGACAATGCATTTTTGGTGCTACAGGATACTATATAACCCAGACAAATTCTGCAGGTCATAAGCAGAAACATACTAAAGAGCATATAGAACACATCTGTGTACATAATCAAGACACAAAAATATTTAATTTATTTATTTTAAAGCACAATGAGTTGTGCTTTATTCTATTTTAGGTGAAAATATAGACTATCAGGAGGAAAAATAACCCACAGAGGCACAGAGGAAAAAGTCAGAGTTGGTGGAACTCGACTCACAATGCTGGCAATGAAATTTGATTATTAAAGAAAATATCTGCATGTGAGATAAAAAATTCTTCTAATGTGAAAACCAACTTAAGTCTTTCAAGCTACCTACTGAAATGTTAATCATAAATGGCTCAAAATGATTTTCAAAAAAGCCTATAATTTTTCATTAACTCTACAGCCATCATTTTTCCCCAAGGCCAGTCGTTCTCATGTTAATAATTTATTGACAACCTCTAACCATGGAAACCAGAATTAGTGCTACTTAGTTATTTTTTCATGAAGGCAAAAATAATAATAATAATAATAATGGCCATTTGCTTTCAGTATAAACCAAGACTCAAAGATGAGTTTCTGAAAAAGGAAATGAATGTGCAATAAGCAACATGATGCCTATAAACTATTTATGAAAAGAAATTTAACCCACAAATGAAGAGCTAATGGGTCAAATATTGCTAAGCTTAGTCAGGTGAGTAATGTCATCTATTTCAGTACAACTCAGACAAGTAGGGCTATACAATTTGACTAAAATGAAACCCTTAGCAACGTCCCTAACAGCACTAATGTGTGATAGATGCTCACCACATCAGCAATTAAATACTCTGAAGACCATCTAGCACTCTGAATATCTGCTTTATGACTAGAAAACAAATGCGTTCATTTTTGTGGTCCATCTACTTTTTTTTTCTGATTGCTGATTCAGTTGTAAAGGCTTCACTGGTGTGGCTAATTTCAGTATAAGTAGTTTTCCCGCTCTCTTCACCTCTGTAATTACTTGCCAGGATAGAAGGCTTTTTCTGTGGATCTAACATCAGTCCCAAATGGCCGCGTGTTTGCCATCTTGTCCATGTTTGATGTGAGGTGTTAATTAGAGACGGTTACCTGGAGCACACTCCTAGATATAATTCCAATCACATTTTTGCCTCAAAAAAGCCAGGTGTTTTATCCTTTGTTACTTTTAAATTAATCTCCCAGAGATTTTGCTTTGATTTAATTATTTACTGTCACTATAATTTCATTGTATAGTTTGATAAAAAACAGGATCAAGCCTCTGACCAATAAACCTGTAGAGAAACTTCTTGCTCTAGATAGAGCTGCGTCAAAATACAGGACAAAAATGAGTTTGGGGAGTTTTAATTTGTTTTTTTGGCCAGTGTCACTCTTCTTACTGCTGAGTTAGACCCATTTTCCTGTAGAGCTACTCATCTAATGGTTATATATTACTTAATTTCATTTTTGTTTATGTACACTTGAGGAGTGTTTTGAGCAATGTCACATTGTTTTAATTTCAGTGAAATTAGTTGTTGAGGATTTGGAAAGCCTAAATTAAATTCTGAAAAAATGTTTTAAAAATAAATGCTTATTTCAAGTTTGCTGATTTGGGAAAGTTCAGGTCCATGTACAAGATTCATCTAAAGATTGCCATCAAACTATTCAGACGATATTATCCAGTCACTTTGAAACCACCAGAACTGTCCTCCCCAGTGGGTTTCAGCTGCATTTTTCATTAGTGAAAGTTCTCAAAACCTAATTGGCTACAATAATATTCTGATATGACAATTACCATCCCTGATGCATGCCAAGCTTAAAGCAGCTCTTCCTGGAAAAAAAGCGTGAAAGCAGATTGGAACTTCAGGCAGCGTGCACAAAATTTCATAAACAAAATGCAGGCTTGTAACAGGACAGGTTGAATTGGTTCTCTAGAGCTCAGGTTTGTTGGTTGGAGCATCTACACGGTCGTTCACTCCCTGGATAAACTGAATAGATCTATTACTACCAAATGTCATCTAGCTCAACTAAACTCTCTTTCTATAAACAGGCAAGAATCACATTCCACACACAGAAACAACAACAATAAAAAAACCCACCACAACAACAACAAAAAAAGGCAGAAACCAACCACAAAAAAAACCCAAACCAAAAATAAAAACCCAACAACAACAACAAAAAAAGACAGAAATAAAATACCAAAACCTGGTACTTCCTAATATATTTGGAGAATCAGCACTCCAGGACATATTTATCTGGTAATTGACCCTAGTGTTCACGGTGTTTCTTAAGTAGCTTAAATATTACAGCATCTAATGCACTTACTCGTATTAATTTTCCTCATGACTTTTATCAAAACTATACATTACTGTAATACAAAGCAGAAAGCCATATATAATAGCAGGTCGGTCTCTCACATTAATTCAATGTAAAGTTTTCAAGTGATGTTGCCTGTGAGTTCTTCAGGACAAATACAATACCCTTGGTATTGTATGGATAGTTCTCTTTTTAAGAAAAGCTGTGACCTCTGAGAGATAAACATTATTTCGATGAAGCAATTATTTCCTGACACCTCATCCTGGGTGTTTTCAATTCCCTCTTAAGCCTACATAGTTGTCAGTGCCAAGGTGCCAAGGTGTCTGTCGCGAAAACAACTGAAAGTATGAGGTTTGTTCAGTTTCATGAAAATATATCATCCTCTCACAAAGATACCAACATTTTTTAAAATTGCATGTATCAAGACTATGCTGCAACATTTTTTGTTTTTACAAATACAACATTTTGACCAATATCTAATACACACACAAACCTACACATTCTGCGAACTTTGATGTCTATATTTCCCTAATTAATATTGAAGTCCAATAGACATGAAATATTTTACCATTCATTTTCTTTTACTGCAAGGAAAGCCTATGACTTCTTGTTGTGAATTCAAAATAATGCCATCATTCTGCGTTTGGTTTATCCGTGCATGACTCTTTTTGATAAGATGGCTGTGAGTATCAAGTTGACGGGTGCATTCATCCCAAAGTGCTGACTGAGACCTCTCAGATGCAGAGAGTATTTGCAAGGCAGCTTATCCCTGGCTCACGCACAATGAGAAATCTGGGAACACAGGACATGGCATGGCAGGGAGAGGAGTAAGAATGCTTTTTCCATAGAATCCTAGAATGGTTTGGGTGGGAAGGGACCTTAAAGACCATCCAGTGCCACCCCCTGCCCTGGGCAGGGACACCTCCCACCAGCCCAGGTTGCTCCAAGCCCCGTCCAACCTGGCCTTGAACCCCTCCAGGGATGGGGCAGCCACAGCTTCTCTGGGCAACCTGGGCCAGGGGCTCACTGCCCTCACAGCAAAGAATTTCTTCCTCAGATCTCATCTAAATCTCTCCTCTTTCATTTTAAAACCGTTCCCTCTCATCCTATGGCTCCCCTCCCTGCTCCAGAGTCCCTCCCCAGCTTTCCTGGAGCCCATTTAGGGGCTGGAAGGGGCTCTAAGGTCTCCCCAGAGCCTTCTCTTCTCCAGGCTGAACACCCCCAACTCCCCCAGAGGGGCTCCAGGTCTCTGATCATCTTCGTGACCTCCTCTGAACTCACTCCAACAGGTCCATGTCCTTCTTACGTCGAGGGCCCCAGAGCCGGAGGCAGACTTGTTCATCAGTGGCACCGCGGGCTTGCACTGAACCAAGCCTTTGAGGCCTGAAGCCACAGTTGCCTAAGTCAGACATCGCACAAGTATGTGATGCCCAAATGTTTCCATTTAATAGGCTTTAACAAATTGTTCAGAAATAACTTCATCAAGTAAGAGGTTATGGAAACTGCTTGGAGTTGAATTTCCCATCTGCCTACCTCAGGACTCCAGTACTTTTGTTTAATAATGCAAGAAGAGCCTTCATGATCAAAGAATGTCTAACTGGAACGAACCAAAAGGATGTCAGTCTGATTACTGATTACTATCCGCTACTGATATTTCAGGTAGGCAGTGACGAAGTAGGTACCAGAAGTCTGAGGGCAATGAAGAATGACTTTAGGGCCCTGGGACGGCTGGTTAAGGGATCGGGAGCACAAATAGTGTTCTCCTCTATCCCATCATTTGCAGGGGTAGACGAGGGGATAAATAGGAGGAGCCAGCAAATTAACTCCTGGCTCTGCGACTGGTGCGTCCGGCAGGACTTTGGCTTTTTTGAACATGGGCTGATCTACAGGAAACCAGGCATGCTGGCATCAGGTGGGGGAAGCCTAACCCGAAGGGGAAGAAAGAGACTGGGACAAGAATTAGCAGGGCTTATCCATAAGGCTTTAAACTAGGTTTGATGGGGGATGGGGACGAAACCAGGATCACAAAAGTGGTGCCTGGGAACAACATAGCAGTGCTCATGGGTATAAGTGATAGCAGGGTCTTGCAGCCTGCCCCAGCGATGGTGGGGGATAGTGAATTGTGTGGCAGCATAGACACAAGGAGTAGTGATAATTTGGTAGCTACAGTAGTGTCCGAGAATGACCAGGTGCAAATCAGGGCCTGTCCCCCCAAGAAAGTGGCAGGACAATTAACCCAACTGAAGTGCATCTACACTAATGCACGCAGCATGGGGAATAAGCAGGACGAGCTGGAGGCCATCGTGCAGCAGGGAAACTATGATGTAGTCGCCATCACAGAAACGTGGTGGGATGACTCACATAGCTATAGTGCTGCCATGGATGCCTATAGGCTCTTCAGGAAGGATAGGCAAGCAAGGAGAGGCGGGGGTGTGGCCCTGTATGTTAAGGAGTGTTACGAATGCTTTGAACTTAATGATGGTGATAATGGGGTTGAGTGTTTATGGGTAAGAATCAGGGGCAGGGCTAACAAGGCGGATATCGTAGTAGGAGTCTGTTATAGACCGCCCAATCAGGATGAGGAGGCAGATGAAATATTCTATAAACGGCTGGGAGAAGTCTCAAGATTGCGAGCTCTTGTCCTCGTGGGGGACTTCAACTTGCCGGACATCTGCTGGGAATACAATACAGCAGGGAGGGAACAGTCTAGAAGGTTCCTGGAATGTGCTGGGGATAACTTCCTGACACAGCTAGTGAGAGAGCCAACTAGGGAAGGTGCCCTGCTGGATCTGTTGTTTGTAAATAGGGAAGGTCTTGTGGGGGATGTGAAGGTTGGAGGCTGTCTTGGGAACAGTGACCATGAAATGATAGAGTTTTCAATTCTGCGAGAAGCAAGGAGAGGGGTCAGCAGAACTGCTACCTTGGACTTCCGGAGGGCGGACTTTGGGCTTTTCAGGAGCCTGGTTGACAAAGTCCCCTGGGAGGCAGTCCTCCAGGGCAAAGGAGCCCAGGAAGCCTGGATGATTTTCAAGAAGGAAGTCTTAAAGGCGCAGGAGCAGGCTGTCCCCATGTGCCAGAAGACAAGCCGTCAGGGAAAAAGGCCGGCCTGGCTAAACAGGGAGCTAGTGTTACAACTTAGGGAAAAAAAGAGGATCTATGGCCTCTGGAAGGAAGGGCAGGCCACTCAAGACGACTACAAAGAGGTAGTTAAGCTATGTAGGGAAAAAATCAGGAGGGCTAAAGCCCAGCTGGAGCTAAACCTGGCTTCTGTTGTCAAGGACAACAAAAAAAGCTTCTATAAATCTATTAGCAATAGGAAGAGGACTAAGGATTATCTCTGTCCTCTAGTAGATGGGGCTGGCAACATAGTGACCAAGGATGAGGAAAAGGCTGAGGTACTTAATGAAGTCTTTGCCTCAGTCTTCAGCAGTAGGACCAGTTGTTCCCTGAGCACCCAGACCCCTGAACTAGAAGACAGGGATGGGGAGCAGAATGAAGCCCCTCTAATCCAAAGGGAAATGGTGAGGGACCTGCTTCAGCACCTGGAGGTGCACAAATCTATGGGGCCGGATGGGATCCACCCAAGGGTATTGAAAGAGCTGGCGGAGGTGCTCGCCAGGCCACTTGGTATCATTTATGAGCAGTCCTGGACAACCGGGGAGGTCCCAGCTGACTGGAGGTTAGCAAATGTGACACCCATCCACAAGAAGGGCCGGAAGGAGGATCCGGGGAACTACAGGCCAGTCAGTCTGACCTCGGTGCCTGGGAAGGTCATGGAACAGATCCTCCTCAGTGCCATTACACGGCACATGCAGGAGAACAGGGTGATCAGGCCCAGTCAGCATGGGTTTGTGAAGGGCAGGTCATGCCTATCTAACCTAATATCCTTCTATGATAAGGTGACCCACTTAGTGGATGAGGGAAAAGCTGTGGATGTTATCTACTTGGATTTTTGCAAAGCTTTTGACACTGTTTCCCACAGCATTCTCCTGGAGAAACTGGCTGCTCATGGCCTGGACAGGTGTACTCTTCGCTGGGTAAAAAACTGGCTGGATGGCCGTGCCCAGAGAGTGGTGGTAAATGGAGTTAAATCCAGTTGGTGTCCGGTCACAAGTGGTGTCCCCCAGGGTTCGGTGCTGGGGCCGGTTCTCTTTAATATCTTTATCAATGATCTGGATGAAGGGATTGAATGCACCCTCAGTAAGTTCGCAGATGACACTAAACTGGGCGGGCGTGTTGATCTGCTTGAGGGTAGGTTGGCTCTGCAGAGGGATCTGGACAGGCTGGACCGATGGGCTGAGACCAATGGTATGAGGTTCAACAAGGCCAAATGCCGGGTCCTGCACTTGGGACACAACAACCCCATGCAGCGCTACAGGATTGGGGCAGAGTGGCTTGAAAGCAGCCCGGCAGAAAAGGACCTGGGGGTGTTGGTTGACAGCCGGCTGAATATGAGCCAGCAGTGTGCCCAGGTGGCCAAGAAGGCCAACAGCATCCTAGCCTGTATCAGGAATAGTGTGGTGAGCCGGACTAGGGAAGTGATCATCCCCCTGTACTCGGCACTGGTGAGGCCCCACCTCGAGTACTGCCTTCAGTTTTGGGCCCCTCGCTACAAGAGGGACATTGAGGTGTTGGAGCGTGTCCAGAGAAGGGCTACAAAGCTGGTGAGGGGCCTGGAGGACAAACCTTATGAGGAACGACTGAGGGAGCTGGGGTTGTTTAGCCTGGAGAAGAGGAGGCTGAGGGGAGACCTTATCACCCTCTACAACTACCTGAAAGGAGGTTGTAGAGAGATGGGGGCTGACCTCTTCTCCCTGGTGACAAGTGATAGGACGAGGGGAAACGGGTTCAAGTTACGTCAGGGGAGGTTTAGATTAGATATTAGGAGACATTTTTTCACTGAAAGGGTTATTAAACATTGGAATAGGCTGCCCAGGGAGGTGGTGGATTCACCATCTCTGGAGGTGTTTAAAAAAAGAGTAGATGGGGCACTGAGGGACATGGTTTAGAAGTGGCTCTTGTCAGGGTAGGCTAAAGGTTGGACTCGATGATCTTAAAGGTCCCTTCCAACCTCAACAATTCTATGATTCTATGATTCTATGATAATAGTGAAAGAGTCATTTACAATTTGGTATTCTAGGGGAACAGGATTTTAATATCCGAATCAAAATTTTTGAGAAAACAGGGAATTCATGTGTCAACAGGATTCTTAACCCTCTTTGGATTTTTTAAAACTAACGAATAGCTTTGAAAAAATTCCAGTGCTGACTTACACAGAGGTTTATTTATTTGTTTGTTTGTTTATTTTAAATCAGGCTTGAAGGTAGCATTGTATTTGAACTTTCAGAGGAACAAGCCTTTAATAGGACTGTGGTAACCTGTTTAGTGGGCATAACTGGTTTCCCAAGGTCAGAACATGCATGAGTCCTGGGTAGTACTGAGCGATGTCAAGAAATGGTTCTTTCAAAATAATGAACACTTATCATAAAGGATTAAAATTACCAAGGTAAAAATTTCCTGCAATAACTCAAATGATTTCCTCACACGACAATTACTGCATTTTGTGTAATTCAACACAAAAGCATTTCCCTAATCCATGTCCCATAAGCAACAAAAAAAAAGAGGAATAAACAGCAGGTAGTCATGGACAGCAGGAAGCTTTGGGCAAAATACAAACAGATTCTATTGGGACTTGAATGACAGGAAAAAATTTGGAGGGAAAAAACCCATGTAATATTCAGAATATGAAAAATCTACCACTATCGAGTTTCCATAACAGAGCAATAATTCTGTGTAATCCTCTATAGATCCGTATGAACATTATGTATTTATCTCATACCTACATATCTGCGAGGAGCAAATAAATTTTTTTGGAGTTGCTGAGCTGCAGCTCTCCGTGATCTATAATTGGATTAATAAATATATTCATTCATGAATGATTAGTCACAAGCTGAAGTCACAGAGCTGAAACCCAGCTCCACAGCCACCCATAAAAGCATTCTTATAGTACTACTTACAGACAAAGGGTTCTAAATGTGTCAGCTGGTTGTAAATTTCTACTTTACACCTATACATCTTATCATGTATTAATTTTATTTTTCCTCTTGTAAAAGATCCTACCACCTGAAGAAAAAGTAGATTAATATAAATATGATTCATGGGAGAATTCTCTGCCTTTCACCCTAAATTTTAGCCACTGGAGTTATTCCTTTTTAATGGAAAAAAGCCAGCCCTTACTTACTCTTCTCCTTCATTTACTCTGCACTTCTGTGTAAAAATTCAAAAGTTTTATTTTAATTTATTTATTTGTTTTGGTCACAACAAATTTATTACCTGAGCTGGGCAGAATCTCAGAAGAGTAAGCATAGAAAGGTTATTGTCAGTCTTTTTGGAGACATTCATCAATCTAATGCTGGCCTCTTAAATGAGTAATGAAAATTGCTCTTGAATGCAAAGATTATAAATTGAGGTTTTTCTCTTCATTAAGAAAATGGTTTAAAAATACTCTGGTGAAATGTGCTGCTTTTCTTTGTATATGGTTTCATTATAGAAGCAATATCAGCATAGGATTTTTATTTTATTAGTTTTAGAAGGACTTTTACTCAAAATGATTTATTAAAATCTACAGTACCCCCCCCCCAAAAAAAAAAAAAAACAACCCAAAATTCTGTGAAAAAAGAGTGGAATCTGTGACTCGAAGAGATAGAGGGGAAGGTGTCCTAATCTTTTCATTAGATGCTCAGAAAGAAGTTATTGAATGACTACAGCAGTCAGGAAGTGCAGCGTGAGTATTGTTAACAGAATTAATCTGTACAGTATTTGTGAACAAGTGAACTTAGGCATCTGACAAATCAACAGCCAGCCCTAAATTAGAGTTGGAATAGTATAGGGAGGCCTATAGGAGAGATGGGGAAGGACTCTTTATCAGGGAGTGGAGCAATAGGACAAGGGGGAACAGTATTGAACTGAAAGAGGGGAGATTTTGCTTAGATATTAGGAGGAAATTCTTGGCTGTGAGGGTGGTGAGCCCCTGGCCCAGGCTGCCCAGAGAAGCTGTGGCTGCCCCATCCCTGGAGGGGTTCAAGGCCAGGCTGGACGGGGCTTGGAGCAACCTGGTCTGGTGGGAGGTGTCCCTGCCCAGGGCAGGGGGTGGCACTGGATGGTCTTTAAGGTCCCTTCCCACCCAAACCATTCTATGATTCTATGATCTGACGAGAACATATCTGAATTGACAGCATCACAAAATCTGATGTATGTTTATGGTCATACCAGTATTGAGTTCACGGTTTGCTCTTCTGGGTTTAAGTGAGGACTCATGACCCTGCCACAACCAGGCACTACATTATTGATCAGCATTGCTTCTTGCACCACCGCCAGCGTGGTTCCGCTCACCGTCTGTGACAAAAGGTAGTTCAGTGAGTCTGCTTGAAGACAAACACAATGATTTCAAAGGTCCCTTCCAACCTAGGCGATTCTATGATTTCATTCCTGCTGCTTTCTTAATGTAGATAACCATTTCAGCCACCCAAGGCACCTGGCCCTTCGGAGCAGAGGCTTGGGCTGAATTGAAATAAAGTTTTTTGACTGAGACATGGTTGATCGGGATGTGATGGAAGTGTGAGAGTAAGTATATACATCTAGTTGTGCAGACCAATGACGGTGGCTCTGCTGAGACAAACACTGTCCACATTTCAGGATTTGGTTTGGTTGTGGCTGGGCTTCATTTGTTTTAAACTGGCTGCAGCCATTGCCTGCCTGCCCATTTGCAACCAGTGTGCAATGCACCTCTGGAGCACGATCCAGTTAAGTTTCATCCAAGACCAATCCAGTTTGTGTTTCCAGGCATCAAGAATCAAAGCACAGAAAGTGACAAAAATCAGGGAATCTACTTAAAAAGTGCTCTCTGAACTTTAAAGGAGGTGCATCCTTCCCACTTAATGCAGACAGCCATCTTCCTATGCTAGTTTTATGCTATATAACTAGAATAAGTTAATAAGTACCAACAGTTCTCACTGCCAACTGCCTAAAACCAATACTAAGCTCATCACAGAAACAAAGGGAAAAGGCAATTCAAAAAGGAAAGAAACAAACCTGGCATTCTCATTTTTCATGATAATTTGTGGAGTTTTCCAACTTTCTCTGCCCACGAAACATCCCCAAATGCCTGACGCGCATTCAGATCAGTGAGAACTGGGCACACAGACTCTTTTGCCAGGGGCTGAAATGGAAATCTGTGCAGACTGTTATGACAGAATGGATACAAGTGCCAGAGTCGCGCCAATGTCACTGAGAGTCTGGTTTATTTTCAGATTAAAACAAAAACTCTGGCTGGAAATTTGGTGCTCACTGAAAACAAACAAGCATATGCAATCACTGCTTGACACATGCTAAATCCCGCTGAATAATTATGTCATAGAACCGTCTTTTAACCTCAGAGAAAAAATGGCTCAAGACAATGGTTTAGGTCCAATGTTTTGAAGTGATATAAATACAGATTTTCTGGGTCAGGAAAGTGGCATGTTCTCATTGCATAAACTATTACTGTTCTAGTGCTGCCTTTCCCAGTCTGGCTAAAGCTGATCTCTCTC
Organism: Larus michahellis; assembly: GCF_964199755.1. Classification (NCBI taxonomy): domain Eukaryota; kingdom Metazoa; phylum Chordata; class Aves; order Charadriiformes; family Laridae; genus Larus; species Larus michahellis. Next base: position 83,571,977 of record NC_133900.1, on the reverse strand, counting down.
TCCATTTTACTTTTGATCTCCCTCTCCATTTTACTTTCGATCTCTCTCTCCATTTTACTTTTCACCCTCCAGCACATGCTACTGCCCTTGCCAAATCTCTCTGTTACCATGTATTCCAAAACCTAGCTGTCTTCTCTTCTGTTCTCTCTATATTTTCCCTTAGGCACCTGCTTTTTAAATGTATTTGCTGACCTGAAGGGTATAAAACACTTGGGTTTATACCTCTCCAGTCTTTATTAGGATTTTTTCCCCTCCTCCTATGAGAGAGAGAGATTTGCCATCAGCTCTAGTAATCAACATTAGGAAAAGCAAGTATTGTTAAGAACAGCAACACACTCATTTTACCTTCCCACCTCCCTCAGCAAAACTCAAAATGCTGAGGAAATACAGCAATGCTGCCGTACTCTAACACCCACTCCCCAAATCATCAAACATGCTCACATTTAGGCTCTGTTACTAGAATGTTGTTTTCTGTTGCTGTGGGTGCCAGGAGAAAACACCAGGAAGTATCTGAATCCTTCTTCCAAAATCTGAAAATGCATGCTTTCAAAGAAAGATTTGTAGAAATAAATAAATATATATACATACATATTCCAGACATCATAAGTGCTTCCCTCTATCTCTTTTTTAGAGACAGAATAATCATGCAGCACTATATGCTGGAAATAAAATTCTTTACCCTATCTCATAAAGACTACAGAATGAAATATTTACAGAAGTTTTCATTTATGACTGCTAATTTATAAGCGACATCAGGTGTAGTTATAATGCAAGCAGTTAGCCAAGCTGCACTATAGACAGAGTGTTACCCAGAGCCCCCGAGCTGAGCTCTCCGACCCCAGCGCTGCCTTGGTGCCCCACAGCTGCGTGACCTTGGCTCTGTCTTGCTGGGAAGGTTGTTGTTAAGCTTTGGGAGTACTTGAACGGGAGCCACGTGAAATAAGCAATAACACAGGCAGAAGAGAAATTGTTGCAATGACCATAGTTGGCAGCTCAGGGAATCGAGAGGAAAAAACACAGGCATGGAAGATATAACACTTTAAGGAAAAAGCTGGCAACTTGAACACGACAACATGGCAAGATCAAAGGTCAGACATTTCCAAAATTATGGGAGGTGATGCTCTACACCTGACTGACCTCTTACTGGCCAGCAGAGATTATTCAGGAGCTAAGTACATTAATGCTTAAGCTGGTTGAATCATAGAATCATAGAATCACACGATCATTTTGGTTGGAAGAGACCTTTAAGATCATCAAGTCCAACCATAAACCTAACCCTCCCAAAACCACCATTAAACCATGTCCCTCAGCACCATGTCTACACGTCTTTTAATTACCTCCAGGGATGGCGACTCCACCACTTCCCTGGACAGCCTGGTCCTACGCTTGATAACCCTTTTTGGTGAAGGCATTTTTCCTAATATGCAATCTAAACCTCCCCTGGTGCAACTCGAGGCCGTTTCCTCTTGTCCTATCTCCTGTTACCTGGGAGAAGAGCCCGACTCCCCCTGGCTACCCCCTCCTTTCAGGCAGTTGCAGAGAGTGAGAAGGTCTCCCCTCAGCCTCCTCTTCTCCAGGCTGAACACCCCCAGCTCCCTCAGCCGCTCCTCACCAGACTTGTGCTCCAGACCCCTCACCAGCTCCGTTGCCCTTCTCTGGAAGCTGGTTCCATCCCTACCCGCTGTATGTATTACCCACACACACAACTGCTGTGGGGTTTTAAGCTGTGTACACCCTCCTTGCAGAAGGCCTCTTTGTGTGCAGTGGACAAAAGCACATGCCTAGAGACAGTAGGATGGGCTGCAGAACTGGTAGAGAAGGATTTCATCCCAGGTTCTTTGGGCTGAAAGCTAGGCATTTCAGAAGTAGAATGATGTAACTTTAAGGAAGTTCATGTTTCAGCAGCCTTCCTGCTCTTATGCAGTATTATACGGTGATTTTCTTCACTGAAATTACCAATCCCTATTGTCTTAAATCAAGATTTATTGGAGAAAGGATATAAAGAAAAAAAAAATCAATGTAAATACAAGCTAAACGGATTAAAACATGTCTGCTAGATGCTATGAGGAGTTTTGCTCGAAACGAAAAATAGCATAATCATCCAGTGTTGACTTAAGCATCATTTAAATTCCTGAATTCCGAACATCCTTTATTGCATGCACGCAAGTGAGTCCCTTTAGATGCTGACAAGTCATTAGGCTGCCACGTTTTCCTGTCTTGGCTTACATATGGAAAATCGCTGAACACTAATCCTCTAACTTAGGTATCCCTCATTCAAACCATGCTTAAAAATTACTGGATTTATCACTGTTCTTTTCACTCTTAATAAAGATTATCTCGCAATATTGTATTCTGTTCTTTGTACCACGCTCTTTGCTGAGACATAGCCTTGTTTTGATGGTTTCAACACATACAGCAAGAGAGCTTCTACCATTTTTTAAATGTCTAATCACTTCTGAAGCATTAGTACACACAGTTAATTTAAAGAAACAAACAAAAACAAGCCTTTTTCCTCTTGTCTCCCAAAAGAATTGTGTCCCCCCCGATCGCTGAAATAAAATATGCCTAAACCCAATGATTCACCAAACCAAATATGTCTTAACATTCAGATAACATTGATTAAATGTTCTCCCTGGTTATCTCCACATGAGAAAGAAAGATCTCCATCCATCTAACAATTCCAGTTCTAACTTCTTAATTCTAAGAGTACAAGTGCTCTTTATGCAGGAATCCTGGATAGAGAGGTAGGAAAGAAATCATCCCAGGTATACCTCTTCAGTGCATTTACCAGGTGGTTGAATGCAGATTTTGCAATATCTGACAACAAGGTAGAAGTAATGTTCTTAGGAACAAAAATTAGTTGAATATATTTTGTATTCTCTAAACTTTTTGAGTAGGGAGTGAAATTTGGTAAATAAAAAAAAAATGCAGGAGGCTTATTCATGTTTTTGAGTTTCAAACTGGAAAAGAAGCGCGTTCCATTATTATGGAAACATAATTCTGTCAAGCAGAATACACAGAGCCTCAATATTTTACAGTTTCCACATAATATTTTACTAACTAGGGCAATAAAAATATACACAAAAGTTCATTGTTTCTATACTAAACAAAACAAGCTTTCACAAAATTGCTTTCTGGCTTTTCTAAACAAGAATTCATTTACTTCGGAGTTGTATAGGAAGAGGAAGACTTATTGACTCCAGACAATTTCTGGACACTCCTACATATTTTTCCTGTTTTCATTAGGAGATTTGTTAATGTAAAAGACGTATTCAGTCCAGAAGCATGTTAGTGCTCCTTACTAAGAAACCTGCAATACTATTAACAGTTGCATAATAAAAGCTCCCAATAATTAGCACAAAACAATTAGGAGGCACTTAAGTTGAACACTTACCTGGTCTGTATCTCCTCTTTTTGAATTTGGCTTCCTACCAGAACTAATGTGTTTGATAAACATAGGCTAATTATTTAAATGGGGAAGTCCCCTACATAATGTGCCCTTTGGAAGACAATTTAATTAATGCCAATTAAAACTCCTGACTGAAGGCTGTAATAGTCTGCTTATTTTATTCCACCTTTCGCTCTAAAGCTTGTGGCCGCAAATAAGTGAACATTAAGCAGCTGCCTAATGCTTCTTTGCGAGGGCAGAACTCCAGAAAGGTCACAAGAGCATTTCAGTACGTGTGTATCTGTATGTTTGCGTGTGCGTGCACATGTGTATGCACACGTGTGCATAACTACGTGTGTACGTATGTATGTATACATACGCAAATAGAAAGCATTTTGCTTTTAGAAAGCACCTGGAGGTGGGGAGAGCGGGAACCTGTATTTATAAGAAAAAAATGTATGTATATTGCCCCTCTGAACAGTGTTTTAGAGACACTTCAAATTAGTATCAAGCCTCAGCCAGCAAAAGTATCAGAAAATTTATCCATGAGCTTAAATAATATTTGTCTGTAGATTTAATAATTGCATTTCTGGTTGATGTGGTAGCTACGCAGGGAGCGTATCCACTAAGAGGAGATGCCTTTAGTTCAGGTTGATCTTTTTCCTTGTCTTGAAAGCAAAGGAGTGACTCAGTCACCCTGCCTACACAATTATCCAAGGCATTTAAATTAGGAAGAAAAGACACTATCAGCTCCCTCTCCCTCTTTATTGGAAATAGATAAATACCTCTAACGGTTAATAGAGATCTTAAATGAGCCTCGTTGTTTATATATATTCCAGACTCTTTCCATTTATTATACAAGAAGTAGGCTCTTAATTTAGGTTAGCTACATCAAAGCCCTAAAATGGAATGTAATGAATCAGGACCTAAGAGTCCCTTCACTATAGTGGAAAGAATGATAAGCAGTTTCTTAAAAAAAAATAATCCGTGCTGTAAAACTCTAGTAAACAAATGTGATCTTTCTCTGCCTTGGTTTGCTCAGTGCCTTTCATATGTAGGCATAACAATGCCTACGTGCATAAATAACAATGTCTATATTCTCTACCATCGTATTAAACTCAAAGGGCAAATATGTAGGCAAAAATGTACTTATTTATTGTCCTAACCGGGGTATGTACTGTCTTTCAAGACTCCCCTTCACTCATGCTCCTGCTGCTTCTCTGCTCCTTGGAACCCTGTTCTTCACCCAGTGTAGAGGTGTCGAGCTTAACCAGAGCTCAGAGCAGTGCTGAAAGGCAGGACTCAAAATGCTAATGGTGGTCAAGAGGTCACTAACTTCTGCTTTGTCTGCAAATTTTAAGACTTGTGTAAACTTTATTTAACATTTATCTAAACAAGCAATTGAATTTAAATCACCATTTACTACCTTTAAAATGTTCCTGGAATGGAACATTTCAAAATGCAATAATTTCAAAGTAGAATCATAAATATATGTTAGAATCATAAATACACGATGATATAAAGAAATATTTTACCAATAATTTTAAATATAAATATCAACTGGTATTTTCCACCCTACGCTTTCTAGCCAACACAGGAAATATATAAGGTTTGTCCTAATGCAACAGATGCTTTTTTTTGTTTTTACTTTTTAACTCAAAAATTATTTTTTCGAAGATGTGATGGGATATTTAATAAATAACAAGATTTCAAAATACAGCTAAATCACTAAAATACAAAGTATTTAAGTAAAATAGTTAAATATTTAAGAAAAGCATGAGGTAAAACTTTGTAGCTTAATTAAGATCATCTTTTTCTAGATTGTCTGACACAAAAGGAAAATACAAACCACAAGAAATAATACAACCTAAGTGATGGATTTCTTTTTATATGCACACTTCTGCAACACAACTATTACTGTTCTGGACTCTTCCTGCCCTGTATTCTCTTATAACAGCATTAGTCATAGACTTACTTAGCTGCTCTCCTACTTTTTCCTTGACCTTCAAGCTGTACAAGCGCTGTTATCATTTCTTTATTATCTGCTCCTACCATTATCCCCTTGGCCAAGGCCTGGCCAGCTTGCTCATTTTTATCATTGCTTTGTTTTCTTTCCTGGCTTTGGATACATCATTATAAAGGGGATAATTCTATTTGCACTCAGTATGTAAGGAATCAAAAAATGGTGACAAAACCCTGTGGGTTCAACTATAGGTAGTTCATTTCTTCATTTCCCTTCCCTCAAAACATATGGATAAGAAGGTGAATATTAGCCTGTAACAAGGATTGAATTTCAATCTTATAGAAAAAGCCAAGACTGTGTTAAGAGAATAAAACTGGGAGTCAAGCAAACAGAATTCCATTCCGAAACTTTCTTGAGCAGTAGTGAACAAACAGCTACCTGCATTCATATTCCTGTGTTAAATGGATACAACTTTTGTGTCTGGATCTTGGGACTCATTCCTGCAAATTAGTTTATCAAGTAGAAAGTGATGGCACCGCATATAGTATGACCAAGGCTTAATGAATGCCTGAACCTGTGGATAAAGTCAAGAGTGGGCAATGGAGCACGACAGGCAAACTTGTCTGGCAAGGAGACTACAAAGTGAACACTGTGTTTCATTTAAAGGCAATAGAAGCAACATAAGGTAGGATGGATTTTCTGGCCTGTTTTCCAAGCATGAGGTGGGGAAAGGACAGTTTAGACCTAGGTGAAGGAAGGGAAGAATATCCTGAAGACTAAGATTACTTGGTATATTTCACAGTGCAGTATCTTGATTATTTTGAGAATGATTTTTTTTTTTTCCAAAATCCATCCTTTCTTTTTGACCTGGATGTGGCCAATGAAGGTGATCTATTAATGACAGCAGATGCTAAATAATTTAAAAAAAAATTTTTTAGAAAAGTACTAGAAGAAAAGCTTGACCCTAGATTGTAGCAATTGAATATGCAAAGCCTGGAATAATGAAGCAGCAGTCCTCTATTAACATCTCAACTTTTACCATCATGCAGATATCAATAATAACGACAAGCTATTTGACTTATTTCCAATGTAGGAAACCATTTTTATATTACAGGTGGCGACCTCTGCAATGGACATTGCATTCTAGGAAATTTGAGATGTTACAGTCTATGAAAGTTCTTTCTTTGTATCTTTAAAAGAGTATGGTAAACAAAGCCCAGACAGATTTAGGAATCTAACTCTCACTGAAAATTACTGGTACTTTTAATTAGGTATTCCAATTCCTCCTCATCATATATGGTTTTATCTTTACTTGGCATGGCAGCTTTTTTGATGCCCTCATGTAAGAGTGTTTTCTTCATTTGATTTAGAGACTTGTAGACTTCTATCCAGACATATAATCTGCTTCTCAGGAAGTAACCTCCTAGAAAGAGTCACCTGGGTGGATCTCATCAACATCGTGTGATCTCTTCTTCAGACAACCCCTAAAACCACCACCACGTTCACTAACTTTGCCATCTTTGTGCTTGATAGAATTCGCTGCGGTGCTACTGGAACAGTTTTATTTATGTTTCATGCCTGGCACCGAGGAATGCTTTCTCGCTACAGCAGTGACTAGCAGTTTATCAAATGTCAAGCTCGGTCTATGTCAATATTCCCCGACTCTGCTGTTCCTACAATTGTCAATAGGGTAAGTTTTGACAACCTCATTTTGCAAAAGTGCCATAACACAGTGGCGTTTCTGAGTGTGCTACAGCTGAGTTTTTTATGAAACAATATATAGATTTTGATTCCAACTGTTTTTCTACAAAAAAATAGAGCTTCTCAAATACCGTTGTGTTTTTAAATGTAAAATAGCTATTTGGATGATCCATGGTAACTTTCAGGTAAGAAATTATGTTTCTATACTCAGTGTTTTGGAAATCTCTTGGACATCTGGTTCAGCAAGCTGTAACAGCATAGAGTCCTGCTGGCTATCATTTGTCATTTCTATTGCTTCTGTTAAGTTTAAAATTGGCTTTTACTACTTTTTTACAAGTTCCTTCTGATGATGGGGCTGTTCTGAGTAAATGAAGTCACCCAAAAACTTTATCACATCTCTGTTATAGTTTGCACTTTCTGTATTAAATGGCTACTTTTATAACTACACCAAGGTACTTTTTTTTTTTTTAATTTAAACTAATTAAGAGCAAAGTTTGCTGAAGTTTAATGAGGACTCCCTTTTGTGACCTATTGTTGTCTACCAGAATTTGAGTTAGAATTAGTAGGAATTCATTTTGCCTTTATTTTACATGTCATTATTTAGGTTCCCACCTTCTACAGCAACACTAACCTCTGGAGCACTGTGCTTGCCTTTGTTCCCTTCCAATTATTCAGGCAATAGCTGATTAACCAAGCCTCTGAAAGTACATCTTTCTTAACACCCTGTCTACTTTGAGCTCAAGTTACATATCTATATATAAAAACTCAACTAGCTAAATACATATTACAAATATATTTCGTATTGAAATTTAGTTATTATTGTAGCTCCTAAGCTCTTCCTTCAAGCTGACTTAAATATGTTCCTGTCAGGTTAAATCAAATTAGAATAGTGCTACTTCAGGCCTGAACTAGAGTATCCAGCCTAACTTCTGCAACAGTTTAAACAGTTTACATTCAAGTCTTCATGGAAACGTGTGCAAATATTCCCACAGATGGTCTTTAAGACAACTCAACAGAGTTGTCTTAAAGTCAACAGGAGTTCAGGGCTGTCTAATGGCAGTCATAAGGAAGATTAAAAATCTCTTCTTTATATACTTCATAAATATACTTCTTAATTTTATATATATTGTACCTCTTTCCCCATACTGCTTCCAATGATTTCCAGCTCAGATTCTCACCTGGATGCTGTTTGTCTATTAACTCCTGATGGATCTTGCTTGAACCCAGGTAAACAGTTTGCAACCTCAGCAGCCTTTCGCAAGAAGCGAGTACAGCTGTCATCTACTAAGTGATAAACCACCCCACCTCCTTTTGCTAGTTTGCTATATTAAAATGCTGGCGCCTAGTTCTTGAACTGAAAACTGTAGTGACTGGTTCTCTGTAGCCTTGCTCTCTATGACAGTCCTGTTTTGGAGACAGCCGTGATACCCAGTAAGTCACATCTGTTCCACATCACAGGGTCTTAGCTTACTCTATCAGTATGAAAACCATTCCATTACTTTGGAACCTTTCTTGGATCATCTTTTCCAGCTCTGTCATATATTCCTGAAGATAAAGGGAAAGAATAGTACACTTTCCTTAAAATGTGAGCAAGCCAAGAATCTATAAGGCGGTGACACAAACACACAGTTTGAATATGATTCAACAGCATTAGCTATGTTGATCCAATGTACCCTAAAAGCCTATTTTAAAGCCCATTACAAAAATTACCACCCAAATGGTGACATTGGTCCTCTTTCTTTAGTTTATCCCTGTTAATTTATAATAAAGGTACAAGGCAAACTTTACCTTTCAGTATGTTATTTGTACCTCCTTCTTTTTCTTCATATGTCAGAAAATTTTCTTCATATGTTAGAAAACTCAATGTGGCGTTTGTTTTTGTTGAACTTCCTAATGCCATTCCTCCAGCACACCAAGGCTCTTGTTGTGGATTGAGCCCAGGCAGCAGCTGAGCACCCACAGAGCCTTTCATTCACACCCCCAGCCCCGGTGGGATGGGGTAGAGAATAGGAAGAGCAAGAGTGAGAAAACTCATGGGTCAAGAGAATGGCAGTTTAATAAGTGAAGCAAAGAGAAAAACAAAAGAAAACAAACAAAAAATTGCCAACCAGACAATAACAAAAACAAGTGACACAAAAGCAATCACTCCTCACCTCCCACAAGCAGACCAACGGCCACCCAGTCTCTGAGCAATGGCTGCCTTGGAAGAAAAAAACTCTTTCCCCTGCCCTTCTTCCTCTACCCCCAAGCTTTTATTGATCTATTTAATATCCCTAATGAACATCTAACCGCCTGTTAGACATCAAATTGTTGACCAGTACCTAAGCCCAGTGACGTAGTCAGTTTTCCACACCCATACAGTCCACCTATCCGAGCCATGTCCCCAGTTTGGCTACTGGAATGCTATTAGCTATCTGGCTAAACTCGAAGTCAGCAACGTCCACTGGTCCCCCTTTGTTTACAGGGCCAGTCACCCTGGGGATGGAAATGAAGCTGATAAAGCCTGTAGTTCCCTGGATACACCTTCTTTCCCTTCTTCAAGATGGGTAAGCATTTATGCCTTTTTTCTGTCATCAGTGACATTGCAGATCCCCATGATCTTTCCAAGTTAATAGAGAATATCTTTGCGATGCCATCGGCCATCTCCTTCAACAGCGCGCCAGCCAGTCCCATTCCATCTATTGTCTTGTGTAAATCCAGTTTGCTTAAGTGGTCCCTAAATCAATCTTTGTCTCCTTCCAACACGCACTGAAAAAAAAATATTAGTGTATTTGGAGATGTTATTCCTCTGGGTTCTTAAATGTTTCCTCCATCTCCAAATAGTTTTAAGATTATTAATTGAGAAAAATATGAAAACATTTTCTACACCAGAAATGCATAAAAATCTTCCTGTAAGAAAATATTATATCAAGATTTCACTGTATGTAGAAACATCTCTGTCATTTTCTTTTAATTTATATCAAGAACAATCTGTAGATGAAAACAATTTTGTAAAACAAGAGCCCACTTGAATATCAAATACACACCAATGATAACACACTGCTAAATTCTCGGCTTCAAAATATATTTCACTAGAGTATCTATGTTTTCAAATATGGTTCTGTTGATATTTAAGGAAACTTCACATTTTAATCTGCTTAAAAGCAAATAAAGATTCCAGCTGTGGACACCATTCGGTGCTCGACATGATTCGTCACTATATCGATTGTTAGAAATGGACACAGCGTGTCAGCCTTTGTTTTGGGTTTTTTTTTTTCCCTAAGAGCAGTTTATTCAGACTTGGGTTGCAGTAATGCACTATTGATAATTGCTGTCCAATCCAATTTTTCTTCTTTATTTCCTTTTAGCCAATAATTTTCATGATGTTTAAGAGCACAGTATATTTATCTTCACGTGCAATCCTATTAACCGAAGTGCTAAAACTAATCATCATTCGCTTCTTTGGATCTCATTATAAATCTGGTTTGAACTTCTCAGCACCGTATCAGCCTGCAGCTACATCAGTGCTATTTCAGACCACAGCTGCCCCACTTCAAAGTAAACATTTATAAGAGTAGGTAAAAATCCTCTACGAGGGCGCAAAGATTGTTCTTTGCAAGAACATCATTACTTGGCAAATTGTCAGCGGACAAATGAAAAACTCAGAAGATGGAAAGCTAGGACACTGCTGACAATAGGAAGATGAAAAGTAAGGAGGATAACACAAAATTGTCACTTGGTAAAAGATGCCAGCAAGAAGCTTCAACATTGTTTAAATTGACTAGTTGGACTTCAGGAGGACACCTGTTGTGTCCATAAGATGCCACAGGGAAAGTACGTACTCTCCGTGTCTAGAGCACTAGAGATGGATCATTTTTGCCTTCTGTAAAAAGACTGAACCAGAGAAAACCCACACCAAAACCCTTCCAAAAACAAATCCCTGCTTCCCAGTCTGCAGCGCAGTATTTGTCCCTGACATAAAGAAAAAGGGGAAAGCTCAGCTTTCTTTCAGTCTGCCATCCTATTCTGCTTATATTTACTAAAAATCTTTTATATGAAGACTAGAAAATAGAGATAAATCCATTAATAGATAGATAAATACATAGGTAGGGAGATAGAAAGGGAATGAGTAACAAATACTGCAGTCAGGCACGCGGTGCTGTTTGTCACTGCATAAACTCCTGATACAGTTTATCAAGAGTCACAGAACAAACATCTTTACAAATCCTACTTTTGATGGAAACATTAGCAAAATAACTTCTCCTTTTCCGGGGGGGAGGTGGGGTAGGAGGGTGGTAGAACACACAGCCGTTCCAACCTGGCTTGTGCATGATATTACTGTATTGCCCTTTTTGTGCTAAATCTACAGCCAGGCAAGTTCTTGCCCTCTGGTCCTATCGGTGCAGCACGACCATGATGAACGCTATGCTCACATTTCATTTTGTAAAGCAGCTTCTAACAAAGGATATGCGCTACTCGTGTAACGTGTATGTGACTGGAAGGAATAACAGTGGCCAGGAAAATCCAGAGCGGCTAATACCAGTGTTCACTTGTATGTTTGCAGTTCTCACAACATTTACTGGGGCTGTGAAAATTAGTCCAGTTGGGACTGGTGGTGATAAAAGAGTGATCTTAATTCATGTTAGGCTCAAGACACCTGTAATGTCATTGGAAATTCTGGTTATGGAGTTCCTGATATCATGAAAACCTTCAGTAAACTCTATGAAACTTGGCTGCTTTATTTCTGGATGTACCTAACCCACGTTTTAGTTCAAGTCAAGGTTTTGGTTTTGATCATGCCCACATGCCACACGGGCCGTGATTTTGGAGCACAGAAACTGAGCTCCTTTTGGAATCTACACTCTTTTAGGTGAGTACACGGAAAGGTGCACTCCAGGAGCATTTAATATGCTTCAACTTGTGGGACTAAAATACAATTTAGCCTGCAGAACTAAAACAGAACTAGTCCAAAGTACAGCTTCCCTTCTCCCCTCCAGAATACAGATGTTGTGAATGGGAGGTCACCACCAAATTTCTCTCTCCATAGATCTCATCCTATTGCACTACTCTATGTGCTAATGTAGATACAACCACACTTTAACCAACTCTCCAAAACCTTTCTGTCCTAATGTTTTAGGTTGTCCGTTAGCTACTTTATCTTCTCACTATCTGACTCTTTCTCTTTAGGTGTCTGTGGTTTTACAGATGGTTTTTTTCCAATGTTTTGGATTCTGATTGATATATGACCTAACTTCAGATATGCTGTTGGCACTCTTAAAAACAATAGACACTATCTCCTGACTCCTGAATACGGCAGAACCAGAAAAGGCTTTTTCACGTATCAGCAAATAACTTCATGGAAAAAAGACTCATGCTCATGTTTAACATCAAATAGGTTCTTAAAGATCCAAAACATTTTAAAAATATGAATATACTAACTTTTAGAAAAATATGAGAGCAGTGAAAAGGTAAAACATTTTCTTGTAGTTGATCACAGCAAACTTAGTACATGATGAATTCCATTATGGCAGATGAAAGATGCTAACTTTCACCTGAAACATGCATTATATTATGAAACAAAAGGATGAATCATATATTTAAAAATGCTGACAAGTAGGAACACTACATAATTGTAAAATGTAAAGAAAAGAAAGATTTATAGACTGTCTAAAGAAGCAGGAGTACCTGTAGAAACCCTAAAGTCATGAAAGAAATAAAAGTTGCCAACAGTATTCTGTAAGAGAACAAAACTCTGGGGTTTCTGTCTTACAGCCAAATTCCAATGTTTAGAAGGTATCAGCATTCATTACATCCTTTAAATACCTAATTCTGTAATTGTGCATAAATTATGTAATTGCACATGCATTTTGTCCTTAGGAAAAGATAAGCAGGTTTAGAAGAAGGCAGGAAGAGTTTAAAGGTATCATCCATGAAGGGAGAGGACAGGATCAGCAAAATTTGAATTTTGACACCAGGCAGGCCCTTGTTCCGTCAAAGCATTTGTAAATCATATCAGAGCCATACCTCTAAAAATCCATAGAAATATGCAGAATCTTAAAAGTAAAGCTACTTAGATTTTTTTTACTGTGGATTATCTTAAACCTGAACTTTTCCTTGTTGTTAATACACGGAAACTTAAAACACCCCTGAAATTGGGAGTGCAGGGGGCTCATCAGGTAGTCTTGAACATAGGTTTTACCCTGTAATAACTTCAGCAGGAGGTAATGAGTTCAGAGAAGGCCCTGTGCAGCCCTTGCTAGTCCAGGTGATTACCAGGAAAAGCTGAACCTCCACTGTGCAAATTCCCATAGGATGTATAAAAATACAGGCGTGGGACACAGGAAACAATCCAGCTCTATGTACTCCGGCTGCCTTTCCGGACTCTTTCTGCCTGATGATTATAAAGCTCGGCAGCTATCAGTTCTTGGAAAGGAAAGGCTCCTGGAAGCATTACAGAAAGAATTTCCTCCAAAACTGAACACTAAATAAGCTTTTAGGATGTTTTCTGCTCCCGCTGCATTTCTTTATTTTCTTTCTTCAATTTCTTCCCATGTTGTCCGGGCAGTCCAGCATTTAAGCCTTTGTACTTTGTAATAGAATCGAGAGAAAAATGTTCCTTAACCTGGTTGTTAGCCCTTCTATTTTTTCTTATTGTTTTTTAATAGAGAACTATTTTGCAGCCTGTAAATACTGTTCCCACATGCCTACATTTTTGTAAATATTTACCAATTTATGTTAAGACAAATAGGAAATACTGTAATTATTTACAGTTACAGTTGAAACTGTGGGAATTACATACTGGAATATAACAGTGTTGTACAGACTGGCCCCAGCGAGCTGAAAAAACACCAAGATACTAGAGACACAAAGATTCACTTCATATGGTGTCTCAGGGCATCTCAGCAATTTAATGACTAAATTAGAGTTATGGAAAAAAATCCATAAGAAGACTCAAGCGTGTTATACCCATACGTGTTATATACATAAAGAATAAAGATATGCTATCAAAAATTAAGCCTCAAACCTTGTGAAAGGAAATCAAGTTCTAGCTTTAACAAAGATTTAGCTCACATTCTAAGGTGATATGGATCCACTGGTAAGTAAGTCCTTTTTCCATGTATTTAATGACAATTTATGCAAGTTTAAGATTTACTGATTGGCTCCATAGCTAAACAAATTGAAAAAATGAATTCAACAAAATAATGCAAATTTGAAGTTTGAAGATAAAGATAGTATCCAATACTATGCAATGTCTAAAAAACCCCAAACATCTGGCACCAAAATAAATCTAGGTGCGAGTGTGATGGTATTCTCAGAGCCATTGAACATATAGGTATAGAAATGTAATTGAGTTTTGGAGACTTTAAAAAAAATTACAGTATTCCAATACTGGAAGCAATCTGTTTAGTGAAACACATTTTAAAGATATGTGTTTGCCTTTTTCTCCTAAAATACACAGTTTTCTTGGCAAAGAGTCGTCTGAGGTTTTTATACTTTAAGAAGTGGTGCAAAGGAACACACATTGCAGAGGACTTCCAGTGCCAGAAACCTACACAGAAATGGTTCCAAATCATTGATTTTTCCATCAGAGATGCACCACTAAAAAAAACCCCAACATATATATGTATACTATTTACCAAAACAAAGGCACTAGGTTTCACAGGAATAAACATAGAGATTAGTGGAACTGCTGACATAATTTTTTATGGAATTAGGTATAAACACTTTGTGTCAGTAGACATCAGTGGTACATTCAGTTCATGGCAAATGTTATTTGGTGTCAATAATACACTGCTACTAGAATTGTCTACCAGATGTGAAATCATGAGTGGGAAGGAGAAAAAACAGATGCCAAACATAACATATTTTTCAACTCTGTTTTCTATTTGGCATATCCTGCAACTGCCAACAGGTGTATCCTGTCCCACACTTTGTACACTGTATGTATATATGGAGGTATATAGCTACTTTTTATTAAATTTTACTAATTTTACTCCTCCTTTACTCCTTGTGGTTTTATTCCGCAATTCTTATTGCAAGGAAATTGTTCATTTATGTTTAGATACAGCTGGATGCAAACCAGACTGATGTTCTGAACATACCTCTATCATTTTTCTCCCCTCACCCTTTTTTTAAAGGATTAGAACACTGTCAGCAGCACGAGCATGATGAAGGCCCTAAGTACGGTCTTCTTGCTGCCCAGAATATTTTCGGGAAAAAAAAAAAGTAAAAAAGGTTCTGTGACACTGTTTATTGTTGTCATTGGTAGAAGTCTGGTGAAGATGTAAGAAAAAAAATAATACAAATTTACTTTGTCTTCCCATTGGGACATTTGTTCTCTGTGATTCTCAGGGTTATGGTTCTGAAGAAAGATGTAGTTTTCTATTTGCATACTTAAAAGCTACATCTGTGAGTTCTGAATGCTGAATAATAAATATAAAAGTCGACCCTAAATGGGGGGAAGAAATCACTGTTACAGAAATACAAAAAAACCTCCTTATTGAATATTCGTGTGATGGAAGCTGCTAAAACAGTCAGCTGTTGCTGTCTCTTCTCAGCAAGAATAGCAGCAAAATCAGCAAAGGAGGTAAATTCCTATTTCTTTAAATGCAAGCAGCTTAGTTAGCTAAGATATCTGTATTTTTTACAATGGTGAACATTGCCTCCTATTGTGCTATGGATCCTTAAGTAAAATACAGATGTAAGCGCTGCAGCAGTAATGGCCAGCAATGAGTGGGAATATCACGGCACTCCAGGGCTCTGAAGAAAAGTAGCAACACTAAAGCAAATCCTTCCATGCAGTGTGAAGTAACGAACTGACAATCATCTCACTTGAGTGTTTACTCAGCCACTGGATTATACTGAGGTCTGCTGTGTTTGCATTTCCCTCCCAAGAGAAGAAAAACAAAAATTCTTTTATTTAAAGATGTTTTCTCCTCCAGTGTTTCATCCTTTAATCTTGTCCAAAAGCTCCCTCAGTGACAACATCCTTCCCACCCACACAACGTCTTCACCGCACTTTTACAAGTCCTGGGTTTCTGTTAGCCTTTTTTACACATAACTTTCCATTCATCCCACTGCTATATCAGTAAAATTTGATAACACTGATCATCAAGGTAGTTGTTTTCTTTGGGCTACAGCCTGAAAATTTGCTTGAAGAAATGCTGAGCTATTTGACATTTATTTGATCATGGACTCAAGGACAAAGAATTTCCAGGCTTACATCCAAACTACATCCTGTTCGCAAGCAAACTGCATTTTGTTGTATATCCTGTCATGGTCAATCAGAATCGATAGTCCATCCCTGATGCGGTTGTACTCAGCTTCTCGAACAGCCACTTGACGTATTCAGTAGGATTATGTTCTTGCACAATATGCGCAGAATTGCACGGCTAAGACTATCCAAATGGCACACAGATGGCATTGAAATACCTCACATTGAAATTTTGTTGTGGTTCAAAATGCTGATAAAAATACCGTTTCCCTGAATGCTACACCAGTTCATATATTACTTTGTGTAAGCATCTTGCTTTCGAGGTCCCTCAAAATATAGTGATTTCCACTGCTAGTAAAATCCAATGTGTCATACAAAAGATATATTGTGATTTTGGTTTTTTTTCCCTTAATTTATTAAATTACAAGATGACACAGGCAGATTAATGAGTTCTTTCCTAAACAAAGCCCAATGAAATATCTAAATCTTTCCTCAGTGCTTAGACTGGGACTCGTGATCAGTAAAAACTGTTGCCTTGGGATCAGTTTTACCATGAAGATTACTGACAAATTGATTGTTAATCTACTGCTCTTATGCAAAAAAGAGACCAACAGAAAATGTCTGGAAGCTAACTGCAGGAGATTATCTATTCCACTTATTATGCAGGATCAAATATATCTGCCAAAGGTGTTTGCTTAATTCCTGTAAAAGGTCATTGTTGAAAGACATCCTTCCACCTCCTTTGAAAGCCATCATGAATTAATTTCTTTTCTTATCAAGCCTACCCATTTTTTAGTTAAAAAAAAACCAAAAAAAAACCAAAAAAACCAAACCAAAACAAAAAAAAACAAACAAAAAAGCCCAACAACAACAAACTCAAACCGAGTAACAAACTGATTTTCTCTTATCTCATTTGTAGGAAAAACAGTTAACCAGCCATTTCAGTACACTGGAAGGGTTATCACATATCCATCCCCAGACCTAGCCTTTAAAGAAGAAAAAAAAACCCTGTTCTTTCTCCACACCTCATATTTTGAAGTGTCAAAATTAGTCATATTTCTCTGGTGGGATCCCTGCAGCGCAGCTGCCTCTCACCTCCAAACCAGGCAGTAGTTCAGTAAAGGCCTAACTAACTCTTCACGGAGTGGAATGTCTCTCTCTAGCAACCACAAAATAATAATGACTCAAATTAAAGAGCTTGTTATATTATCTCGTCTGCTGCCTTTTTAGTTGTTACCCATTTTTTATCTGTGATTTTAGTTATTTATTTTTTTTGCTGGGTGTAGCATTTTGCATTTATCCTTCCTAAGTTGTTTTCTTCTTTGTTTTTTAGCAAATTCTCCAGATTCATTAAAATCACTTAAGTCAAATCACTTAATCCTATCTTTCACGGTATTTTCTATTTCTCCTTCTTTAGTTCAAGGACAGGTTTTATAAGCACAGTGTCTATTCCATGGACAATTATGTCCACCCTATTACAAGTTTTTCCTGTCCTATGGTTTAGGAGTTTAAATACTTAACATAAGGGCACACAAGAAGAGTATGCTGAAAGGCCGTCAAAATATCAATCCATCAGGAGCTATCAAAGATAGTCTTGAGTCACCAAATCTACTGCTTTGCATGATTTAGTTCCCTTACGTGATGTTCCAAGGAAGGCCTTCAATAAACATTTATAAACCTTCAGAATATCCTGAAGTTGGAGCAGTCCTTTGTTACAAGTCACTGCCAAGTAGAAGCTCTACCTTACATCAGTCACCCAGAATGCATTAATTTTCAATGGGTAAATTCAGATTCCATATTTTCTTCTGCTTAAAACAATTTTAATGCATTTCCCCAAACCACAAAGATTGTCCTGCTCAGTGGGTGTGCTTTTGAGAGTGCCGTAGAGGCGAGATAGTTGGGGAAATACTTGGCAAGATTTAGAGGTGAGATGCAAAGTTCCTGGCCACACTCACTCGCGGGCATATTGAGGGGAAGATCATCAAAGCACCAAGAAGATTTAACGTGGAGCTCCAGACATCCATGAACACAAAGTGCAGCCACCAAGGAATGACATTCTAAACTTTGCCTCTTAAGAGGTCTAAGTTCTGCAATGATCTGTTGACATCCACATGTTCAGGTTCCTACTGCCTAGGGTCCGAAGGCTATTTACGGTTCTCTGTTAGATTACCAATTAACTTTATATAGGCGCCTCCGATCATTCTCCGATCGTGCCCACTAAATCAAGTCTTGCACAAAACATAACTGGAATCCAAACTTCCAAGTGCTGACTATGTGTCTTATTAAGTGAGTAGTCAATATTCTCTCCGAGGAAGTGAAACACCTATTTGCAGGTTGCTGTCCTTTCTAATTAGCTTTGAGTCTAAGCCTCTAACAAATCTTTTGCCTTTTATTTGTGACTAAACTCATTCAATACATTTTACAGGTTGACAGCTTATAGTGTACATTTTTTGGCTTACTATTGTTAAAAAACAGCAGGTCTATAGAATGGATGCAGGCTTGCTTTGGGATACTTAAAAAAAATAATAGAGTCATCTGCATTCAAATACAGAATAGCAGTTTCAGCGAAATTAAAGATCACTCTTAAGTGATCTTAAGTGAAGATCACTGCAAGCTTGAAATATTCCTCTTTTGAGATGACAGTGTTCTTTGATGAGTAAATCAAAACTTTCATATTTGAAATAAGAAAAATGATAATAATAATAAATCTCATCAGTATAATACTAGGAAAACTGTCAGACACCTTTAGGCAGACGACTAGTGTACAGAGAAAAGAGAAACCTATACGTCTTAGTCAGGATGGGAAACAAATCATCCTCCCAACCCTCTGTACAGATTATTTTCCTTACGTCTCCAAAATGATGGAAAAGATGTATGACACTACAATGCCAAGTACATTCTATGTGATACAGTCCTTAGGCATATGTGGTCCTTCAATATAAAAAGGTACTTCCATATATTATCTAAAATGAAGAGCTTGCCATGCTGCAAATATAATAAAGGGATGCTGATGCAGTATGATAAGCTAGTACACTTTCTTTTTCCTAGAATCTCAGCTTGAGTTTTGACTAATACACGTACAAGAACTCTGCAGTTTAAAAAATCCTTATATAAACGCAAGTTCCATTGTTTGCAATGTCCAAATAAAATGGACTCGGAGGTTGTCATATAATTTTTTTGGAAAGAGAATGCAGCACAGCTTATCATCAGAACAATAATTTTTAATATATATAAACCACTGTAAAGTAATGCTTGACATTCTCCAAGGAAGAGTAAAAAGAAAAGTTGTTAATCCGAAAGTCTGCTGACAGTGACACGGGGACTTCCCACTTCATAGCTGCTACTTAATGCTCACAAAGCACACCGAGTTATAACATAAAACGCTGAGTTATAACATGAAACACTGAGTTATAACATGAAACACCTTTGAACTTCAATGCACGCATAGATACGTCCGCTCTTGCTCACCTCTAGCAAGTTTTGTTTAGAGATAGGAGCTCAACCTTTATGATGTTACACTTCAAAACAGCGTGTCATCTAGCATCTCCGAACTTTCAGAAAAACAGGAACGTACTCCAGAGTTCACAGATACTTGTGAAAAAGCAATCCAAAACTTCTGTGCCAAGTGATTCAACTACTGGGGTCAGTGTTTAAAAAAAAAATAAATCCACTCTGAAGATCCCCATAAAACATTCACTGTATCCAAGCACTACCTCTTCATTTTACTCAATTCTGTCTCATAATAACCCCCCATTAAATCAGTCAGGTTTTTTGCCTGATATTTTATGAACACACACACATCTGACATCTACATATAGCCCCTTCCAGCACCTGAAGGGGCCCTACAGGAAAGCCGGAGAGGGGCTGTTTGCAAGGGCATGTAGCGATAGGACGAGGGGCAATGGTTTAAACTAGAGCAGGGCAGGTTTAGATTAGCCATGAGGAAGAAGTTCTTTACACTGAGGGTGGTGAGACACTGGCCCAGGTTGCCCAGAGAGGTGGGGGAGGCCCCATCCCTGAAGACATTCGAGGCCAGGCTGGATGGGGCTCTGAGCGACCTGATCTAGTTGCAGATGTCCCTGATGACTGCAGGGGGTTGGACTAGATGGCCTTTAGAGGTCCCTCCCAACCCAACACAGTCTATGGTTCTATATGAATTGCTGTTCTGCACTGTATATGTAAATAAAAATAAAGTGTAACCTTAATAAAATTAATATCTTCATTTTTCACCTATTCCTTTGACCCTATTTAGAAGGCATGTAGATCACATGATGAATAAGGTATTATTAACCAGCCATGAATAAATGTTCATTTTTTATATGCTTTTACAACTCTCAGGATGCTCAGGTTTTGCCAATAAATTAAAAAAAGGCTTCCTAAACTCATTTCTTTCACAATTGCTGTTAAGAGCAACGGAAGAAGCAAACTTTGTTTACATGCCCATGCAGATGTTCACCTGCTTGTTTCGTCTTTTGCCTCCCACTATGTCAGACACTCTGAATTAAACATTACCAACATTAAAAACCAGTTGAAATAATGTTAATTTGATAAGCGAGAGTGCAAAAAAAAAATTTTGATTATATTTACTTTTTTTTTAATTTGTCTGTTGTGATAACTTCTATTTCATTATTATGATTAATTGAATTTGATTTGGTAAATTCAGCCTTGCTTACAATGTTTAGACATTTCCCCATTAGCAAATGGGAGGATTTTCAGTAAACAAACCCAAGCAGTTAGAAAGTTGTTCAGGATGAATTAGAACTTAAAATTCGTATACTAAAGTTTGGTAATCACTTTTTACCAAGTTTACACTACAGTTTGCATATCATGAAGAAATTTCAGAAATATCTTCCAAATAGTATTCATGTTCTTTTTCTTAAAAAAAAAAAAAAACAACTCATTTTGTCTGAACTACAGATGTAGAGGGGGTTTTACCTTCAAAATTTTATTTTATATACTCACAGAAACTGATGTGAGAACTTTTTCTTATTTTTCAATGTAGTAGTACAAGTCAAATTTCCTCAGGATGCATATAATTGTGATTCCACAGATTCTCATTAGAGCAGAAACTTTGGACCCAATCTTTTCATATGTTTTCTTGTAATATGTAGAGAATACACAAAAAGGAAAATAACGAATTCTGGAAAAGAGGCAACAGACCTATAGGATGAGAAGTTATATAAAGAAATCTGAAAGAGTGGAAAGCAGAAAAATGGAAACTAGTTCTAAAAAAGGTCAAATACCTAATACACAGGACAGTGGTTCAGCATTTGGCTCCATTAACCTTGATGAGACTAATTAATTGACTCAGTGCTAGGGAAACAAAATAAAGGAAACAGGTCATCTCAATATTTAAAATGAGGCTAAGCAGTGTAAATATTTTTTTAGCTTTTGATAGTATTCTCTAAAATTAGAAATAGCTATATTTATTCCTACAAAAAGAAAAAGTATGTATTTAAGCAACAGGAGAATTAGTAAAGGAGGAAAGTGTTTTTCTTCTTTTAGTATTTTAAACCAAATCACTCCTAAAAATGGTAAAACCTCACTCAGGTTTCAAAATTTTTGACATAAGCATTTTCTGCTTTAAGTTTAATTAAGTACCTCAAATATTGAGTTTAAAATTGCTACAAATTTAGTGAAATTCTACAAGAAGAATGCTGAGAATCACTCTTACTCAAATTATCGCAATTACCTGTAAATATTAACGATTTAGCATGGATTATTTATGCACCAAAGCATTATAGACCCAAATTGTGAAAAAGTTTAGTGCAGTATGGTTTGTTACGCCACTGTAGCTCGCCAGGGAAGACTAAGCACTGATGCAAGCAGCAGCTTTTAGTAGAGGTTTGGGTTTTTTTATTATATAAAATAATTCACATTTTTCATACTATATATGTTATGAAAAGAGTGTGCAATGTTCCTACAGGCTATTTCTAAAGGTCCACCATCATTGGACCTGGGCAAGGATTTTTTTTCCTGAAATCTTCCCAATACCTAGGTAAGATAACCAAATTAAAACACAATACATTTTGAAATTTTTGAAATGTGTTTGTTGCAGTCACATTTCCATTTTACCTTCTTTCCTGTTTACTCCTGTCACTCTAACATGAAACAAAACTACCGCTGGAAAACGCTGCAGTGGGTAACTCAGTAGGCTGCTGTAGCAAAAGGAGAATTTCGTGGTTGCTTTTGGTTTGCATTCAAGTAACCTTTATCATGGTTTACTGTTTTGTGTTTATTCCACAAAGGTGCCATAAAGCGAAAAACTTCCAATGCCAATGCCAAAACCTCCACTCTAGTCCAACCTTTCATATAAAATTTTTGCTGGTGGTCACTCGTGTCCCTTAAACTACCTTGGAGAGAATTTGGGATAATTTCATTAAGTAAGTCATAGTAAAAAATGAAAGAAAGGATAAAAAAAGATAATGGGTGAGAGTAGAAGGGAAAGAACCCAAACCAGTTTGATTAATTCACAATGTCGTATGAGTATGTAAACCAGAAACTTTTATTCACTTTAGCTTTTACTGTTTCTGCCCTTTCTAATGTAATTAAGGACATTCATTTGAAGTTATGCTTATTGAGCTATTTGTTTAAAAATCAATATGCTTTGAAAATAATATCTCTAGCTTCTACATAAGTTTCTTTTGAATTAGAATTGTTATTTGTAATTGGAAGAATGAGAACAAGGCTTACTTCAAATCCTGGACACTTGTGTTCTTACAGGCAGAAATGGCTCACCAAAAGAAATGCAGTGGATGGTTTAAATGAATGATTAAATACCTGATTATTTATCTTAATCCATAATTTTGTCTGAACATGTTGTTAACTCAAGAACATTTCTTTTAAAAATGCATTTTTCCTGCTGTCTAGTGTGTTTCAGTTTAAATTAACTGAGCTCACTCTCTTTGATAAATTTATGTCTAAAAGTGAAAATAAATGTGCAGAATTTCATAAACCTTAGTGATTGATGACTTTTTTCAAGCTACTGTGTTAAAAAAGAAATATTTTGGGATGGTACAATTAATATAATCTTTCAAGAAATGAAGCATTTCTCGATATTTGTACCTGCTAACAGAACATATATATTTTGCTTGTTTTTATTTACAATTTCATGCTCAAACAGGATTATTTACTCCCAAAGAATCATGAGATTATCTTTAAAACTCATGAGACAAAACCAAATGATAAGTTATTTATTCTATGTTTTGTTTCTGGTTTGGGATTTGTACCTTGTCTTCTCTTTCTTGACATGTTCAGCTTAATTCAGATCACTTTATAAAACTTCCCCAATCCATGTTAGAAGCATTCACATCTTTGCTTTGGTTTTTAAAAAGAATAAAATAAAATTTATTCATTTTTCATCTAATGTCACGATTCCTGGAGATGTGATTGAAAAATCATTTATGGAAGCAGCTGTGTGTCTACTGAAGCAGTTCCCTCCCCCCCGGCAATTCCATGCCTGTTAACACCTGAGTTTTTACCCAGTTTTGAGACTCTCTAGATTGAAAATGTTTTTTTTAACATTTTTCAGACATTTGTTTTTTCCTAATACCAGCTTGTGTACATTAAGAAGTTCAGTAATAGGTTTTCTATCTCTTATAACAATATCTCATTCCATTAAAAAATAATAATTAGACAGTTTTCAGTCACCAGTTTTTTTAAATTTATTGGACTTTGAATTTAATGATAAATAACAATGCAGTATTCAGTAAATAGAGAGCAGATTCTGTCTTGTTTACTTGCCCAGTTACATAACCTTCAAGCTAAATCGTTGGTCTTGAATAGAATTAGGTATATAGATATTGTAACGTGATATGAGTAGTTTAATTGCTTTCAATTATTCTTGAGGAAATCACATTCCTAGCTGCAGCCTTTGACTTTGAAATACTGTTTGTGTGCTATTCAATTACACAAATCCTGTGATTGAAAGGGATAAGTAAACTACTGCGCTATCTAGATTTTTAAGAGCAAAATCTATTTTGGGTTTACTACAAGTCCTTATCTTACTATCATAAGAATTACGGGGATAAATAAATAAAGAATTGCTAGTAATTTTAAATAGTTCTCATTTTCAATACAAAATATGTAGGAGTTGGTTCAGAATGAAATGTATGCGGTCCAATTCATTCATGAAGGTACTTATCCAAAGCCATTGAAATACTTGGGAATTTTTTGGCTAGCCTGGGCTAGCTTTTTTAAATAGGTACCTTTTTTTTTTTTTAAGAGGAAAACTGTATTAGACTTAATCACATCAAGAATTACAATTTATAACTACCAGCGGACTACATGTGCACCAGTTACTTGTAATTGCAAACACTTAATTTTCAGGTACTCATTTTAAGTCATCTCGAGACAGATTTCTGGTTGTTGAAAAATATCTGAAATACAAAGACTGGGGTTGTCAAAATCTCTATACTAAGGCCCATCTCGTTTCAAAATGGCATTCCAACCCCAAATTTGGCTATCTAGGTCCATTTTTTGACAACTGTATGTTTGAGGCAGAAATTCCCCGTTCTGCGGTGTAACTGGAAGTAGCAATGTTGGTCTATGGAAATCTATTTCTATCATCTTAAGTGACTGAGGCTAAAATTCATTATGTGCTAATTTGAGTTACTTCTGAATAAAACGATTTGTGCTCATAAGTGAGATATTTTTTCATGAATTTTATAGTGTTTGAGTGCTTGTAAACATGCCTATTTTGAAAATGGTTTTACTGAAAATGACAGTAAATCACTTGTAACAAAACTGGTTCAAAACCAACTGTTGTAAGTCTGGCAGTTGTTAATACAATAAATATCTTCTATTGCTCTGGAGGCTACTTGGGCTGGTCAGACCTAAGACTGTTAAGTTGCATTTCATGTATCACTTTGGGGTTCTGCTGAGTACATGTTATTTCATAGATCAACACAAGCCTGTGGTTAAGTCCCATCCTTTATGAACACGACCTGTGGAAACTTTAGCTACGTTTGACTTCTGATTATTGAAGCTATTTCATTTGTTGTTTAAGAAGGCCCCTTTGCTGAGATCTTGCATCATCTTTGGAGAAGAAAAGCATGTGTAAGACCACTCGAGTTCTAGCACCTGCACAAACAAACAATCTAAAAGAAAGAAAGTGAAAGAAAATTGGGAAAGATGTCTGGTCTTATCTTCTGCCAGTCAAAATACGAAGTGTCACAGCTACTTTAGAGTGAAATGTCTTACTCATTCTTGATTTAATGGAAGAGCTCCACCCTAGTAACAAAAAAAATAGTCCTTCAATAGAAAATAATATTCTAATGAAGGAGCACATCCACTTCTTCCTTTTGGGGGGAATAGGTTCAAGTTAAACTACATGGCATCAGCAAATTGCAACAACATACTCCAGTTTGCTTACTGCTATTTTTAACAGAATCCTACTGTAGCTTTTAGCACTGTGCTTCAGGATAACATCCTGAGAGACAAAGGGAACCAGCAGAACTACGGATGCAGTCACAATCCTTTCTCTGCTGTCCTCCATCACCTTCTCCAAATAGAAAGCTTTGTATCACAGAAGTCACGGAAAACCTATGAAGAACCTATTCAGTTTAAGTTACAAGTAGTACTTATCATTGTCAATGCAAGATTCCATCTGATTCCTCTAGATTCAGTATTTGAGATACACTCTACACGGTTATTTTGTTATTCTTAAGAGTCTAGTTGTTTTGTTTTGTATTGTTTTGGTTTTTTTAAAAAAAAGAAAGCCTTCTCCCAATTAAGTTTCTGTCAAAAACTTCATAAACCAGTACGGCCAAGGATAAGCTGGGTCTTTCAGAAGGACATGATGTTAGGGAGCCTCATCAAAGTAAAGATCACTGCAGAAAGGAATCAGGGAAAATCAGTCCCTTCTTTTCAGCTTATCGTAAAAAAATGATCAAATTTCTGCAGTTCTTGAAGACGCTTGGCAACACCAGGAGAATTTATCCTATTTAAGTCATTGCTTCTCAATGGCCCCCAAACCTATGGGGAATGTTTATTAATAAGCTTCCAGCTTTATGACTCAAAAGAGGATTTGGAAAAAATTCTACATTCTTGTCATCTTTTGAAATTTATTTATTGACCTGAGAATTCAGGTTCTCTCTATACATTGCAGAAGTTGGCTTTGAGTTTCTGCTAGCGTTATTTTTTCTCAATATTTTTCTTTTTCTCTTTTTCTTTTTCTCCTTTTCTTTTTCTCTTTCTCTTTTTCTCTTTTTCTTTTTCTTTTCTCTTTCTCTTTTTCTCTTTTTCTTTTTCTTTTTTAATTTTCAGAAGAGGAAGACTAGATTGATCATTAATGAAAGGGAATGTGATCAATATAGAGATCAATCAGTTAACGTAACTGCAAAAAAGAATAATGCTTGACAGTTGAAGAAACATCAGCCAAAAAAAAACTTTTCAAAAGTAATTTAAGCTGATTGGTTTATGATAAGACATTTGAAGTGGAAAAACATAAGCCAAAAAGACTTTTCCACAGTAATTCAAACTGATTGGTTTATTATTAGAAATTCAAGGTGGAAATATATAATAACTGACTACGCATTTTATATAACCTTTACTAGACATCTTAGATCATACAGATCTGACTAACTGCCAATAAATTGCAGTGACGGTAGTATATTGTCCTGTATCTGAATGGCGTGCATCATATTTCCCTCCTTGTAATTAGCACCATGGCATGTTACTGCCTTTCTTAAATTCATGCAAAAGAACCCCCAAAACTGTAACGATTTTATAAAAGATCAGGTGGTACCTGCTACAAAAGGGGGAAAAAAGGGTAAAATTCAAAGGTAAAGAAAGAACATAGCTTGACAAAATGTGGTAGTTTCGTTTGCAAGAGTCCCTTGTAACCTTGAGCCAGATGTGCTAGTATGCCCCAACAGCTCTCGACAATTCGAGTGAAGGTTGATTTGTCTGGCCAAAGTATACCAGCAAGTTACTATCATTTACTTCAGATTATAGCCTCCTGAGTTTGTTAGCCTTGAATTTTCTTTGAGTTCAGAAGTTGAGAGAGTATCTCACAACAGCAAAGTTCCATTATGTTTAAGTCAATGTAACTTTAACATAATTTCAATGAAAAACTATAAATCAGTATTAGTGTACTAAGAAAATGGACCCGGAGTCACTACAAAGATTTCTGAAACATAGAAAATGTTTTGAGGATGGTCCAGAGGGCCTTTACTAATGACTTAAAATGAACAGGCTACTCTGCTAACTCTGATTTGATGTTGGGAAGGCCAAAGTGATTATACGAGTTTACCACAGAAAACATCCTAGAGCTGAAAATGCCACTTTGAAGATGTTTGAATATTTGTCTGATGGGATTCAGGAAACTGTTCAAATACTATATACAACCTTTTATCAGGAGATAACTGAGTATATTTGTTCCCCAAAGTTAAAATTACTGTTGGAGCTAGGTTGCATTAGAGACTCACAGCTGAATTTATCTCATTTATCTGCTTCTAAAAGTCAGGCATCAAACAGAGAGTCAGAAAGTTCTGAATCAAAAGCATTCTCAAAGATCAAAAGAGAAATCAGAAGAATGAATGACTACCATGAGGTACTTATTTACTAAATAGACAGCCTACATGATAAATATACACAGTTATAGTTGTGTGAGAGTAATTTAACTCCTAAAGATCTTCAGAATTAGTGGTGCTCTTTACTGCAGTACCGATGTCTAATTATATAGGTGCAACTAGTGACTATACGTTCCCATTTCTCTCTCCAGCATGCAAAAAAAACCCCACTTAGGCCTTCTGTGCCTCCTTTCCTAACTGGTACAATGGGTATAATGACACTTCTCCTCTTCACGAGAGTTGAAAATATTGTGGTCATGGGACATTTATAAAATTGATTAAAGTAATATAAAACTCATTAAAAATCTGCATTACTATTTTTCCCCTTATCTTTCAAACAATTTATATGTTAAGAAAAGTACTTCGGTATTTAACTGAGAATCAGACCTGGAAAATGGCTTGCATGGGAAACACTATATAAAAGATTTTTTTTTTTATAATACAGTCTCTGCTCCTTGTTAGTTTTTTCTAATGTTCTGCTTTTATAATGTTTTCATACACTTTTTAAATTTCTGATCTCTGATGATTTCCACCAGGAGAAGTAGGGATTTTGGGTTAAGAAGAATTGAAATATATTCACCAGAAAAAACCTGCAGTTTGCCTTGAAGTCTGTTCTCAGGTTTGTCTTTTGGTCTGCATTTGAAATTCAAATTGCTGTCAAAATGACCTCGTGTTCTTACTTAGCAAAATCGTTTGTGCTAACAAAGTGCTTCCTCTGTTTTACTGTAGGTCCGCAAGGCGACTGTTTCGCAAGATACAATATAATCACATTGTAGTAGATGGATGAGGATTAGGCTGTGACTGTTTATTTCCTTATTATTTTATTACTGAAAAGCCTCTCATTTCATGTAACATTCCCATATTCCTTGGCATGGAAAGGTTTGTGCTAACTAGTTTGTACAGGTAAGAGTCTTGAGTCCGAAGTGTACAGCACGATTCACAGGGAAGAATGAGGGGGAGCAGACACATGTCCCTGATGACAAAGATGAGCTTGGAATGCTACCTGTACTAGCGGGGAGATCACCAGAGCACAGAAGAGTCCCCTGTGATGCACAGTTATTATTTTGAGGGCCAAAAACCTCCACACACGATCTGTATAGCTACAGTGATGCAAAAGGGGCTGAAGCAAGGAGCAGGACAGGTCATCTGCATATTAACAACATAAGTGTTCAGGTAGCCTATGACATTCCTCAAAATGCTAGTAGGTGGTATATGAGACCTTTAACATCCAGCCCATCAAAGGAGCTTTTCTGGTTATCACATGTCCTAAAAATACAAATCTGTCTCCCCTGACCTCTGTGTTCTTTGCTTTCCAACTGCTTTGTGCATTCTACATTCTACGGAGGCACATGGCATTATTCTTTAAATACAGTGAAGGAGAGAACCAAGCACCTGCTAAGGACCCCTGGTCTACTTTTAATGATCTCCACAGCCACAGTTGTGAAATTTCTGTTATCTGGGAGAGAAGTCAGAGAATCAGGTAAAGATCAGAATATGTTTAGCAAAAAACCCAGCTTCATGATAACTGAATTGTTACAAAAATAAAAAGCAAAGCACATTCAGATTATATATAACGATAAAGATCTTCACCTTCTTCGGTATGTCAGCTAGCCTCTACTTCTCTCTTTTAGATTTAGCTGGAATCTTTCTCTAGCAATTTAAGAAATGTCTTCGTGCTCTGATTCTGTTGGCTAAAATGGTCGTTGTCTTTCCTCTTCCCACCTTTTGTAAGCACAAAAGGTCAGAGAACAAATCTCTTTTCCTGTATTAAGCAAGAATGTAGCTTCCTTTCTGGTTTGAAGACTTTCTTCCTTGATCCCTGACTGGTTATTGTGAGGCATGGAATTTCACGGACTTTCATGGAGTTACAGTTTACATGTCACATCCATTGCTGTTATTGTATAACCTAGCACACTCCTGATTTTGAACTGCTTACCCATTGCGTTATCCCCACTATCCCTAGAGTCAGTACAGATATATTGATAAAACATTGTATTTGACTTCCTGGATTCTTTTTCTCTGCTCATCAGATAAAGAGAAAACATGATACTGTATATACTGAGACCAGGAATAGGATAATAGCTACTACTTCCTTGTGTAACTCTTCACTTCATCGGATATTGCAGGAAATTGAAAAGAAAAAACTCTCCCAAACCTTGAAAACAGTTTGATAGAAATGTAAAATACACTAAATAAATGCATATCGGTGTTTCAACTTTTTCCCCCGCTAGAAAGAGCTACTGTGTGGTATTCCATTAACATATGACTTATTTACAAACAAAATAAATAAAATTTTAAAAGTGCTGGTCATCTCCAAAGAATATACAAGCACTGTCATGGCACTAATTTTCAAAAGTGTTGCTAATGATCATTACTGGCTACAGCAGTTTAAGCCAATGACAAGTGAAGAGGCATCTAATAATAATTAAAAAAAAATGAAGTCCTTAAATAAATGCATGAGAAACACATTTTCAACAGCTTTACGCTAGCCCCCAAAAAATGTTTTTCCCAGTGTCCACTTTCTGAACACTCTGCTTCCAACATTATTTTTTTCAAATCCAGTATCACGATCAGAAGATGTTAAAGGAAGTATTACAGCCATGAGAAAAAGAGCCAGAGGTCCAGAGAAAGTCTAACAGCAGAACTCTGAACAAATATCAAGCTCAATTAACAGGGGAAAAAAAGGGAAAGTAATCATTCCTCATGTCACTTAATAGGTAGCATTGCTCCAGCATTGTAGCTGAACATTCCATGCTAACAGCCAGGCTGCCGCCCATTCATCCTTCCCCATGATATAAATTCTCCCTGTCTCAAAATGGAAGAAAAATGAAACATTCAAGTGAATAATTCCAAAGAAATTACAGCTTTTTGATCATAATTTGTAATTAATCCGTGTCATTTATTGGCATTGAAAGCTGTTGAGGCAAAGAAATCTGAAAAAATTTAAAAACTGTTAGGATACTTATTTAGCATATCCAGAATAGTCAGAGCTATAATTCCTGTAACATTTTTGAAACAGATATTAAACTACAAATGTAATTGGAAGATTCATATATGAAGATTTAATTCTTCCTGCCAATTTTACCCAAGTTATTCTCTGAAATACCAATTTCTGGTCATTATTAGAGATACGGGACTGGACAGGCTCCTAGCCTGTTGAAGCACGGCACTAATTATGTTCTTCTGTCTCATTGACTTAAAGATGGTGTAAGATTCAAAAGAACTAATTGAAAAAGCCTTTTAAACTACTGACTCAAGTTAAACTTTACAAAACTGTGTGGACTATTAGTCTTTCATATTAATCTATAATGACGTCAGCTTACTTACAACTTCAAAGCCCATGCCTCCTTTTTCTTTTTTTGCCCTTTTCAAGGGCTTTCTTCTTTTAAGACATATATGATATGAAGTTCTGTCAACGTATCAAGTACAGTAAGTCCATGCAGCAAAATGTGTTTGAGCGTTAGTTCTCTCTGGTCTACATTGTTTATAAGGAAAGACAGCTCATATATTGCTTGTTATTAATATCCAAGAGTGCTGAATAGCAAAGAAGGAAACTTTCCACTCATGGAAACCTTTTATCTTGACTCAGCTGAAAGTTAATATACTATAGTCTCAGTTAATAGATGATCAAAGACATAACCCAGTGTGAGGATTAAAGAGAGTTCTGCTGTGACCATCTTCATATATTCTGCACAGCGAGGTATTAATGAAAGCAAAGATAAGTCCAAAAAGCCAATATTGATTTTAAAAATGAAACCATCTTTTCATCTAAAATAGGTGAATATGACAAAATGTCACCGTGCACTTGAGAAACAACAATGAAAAGATAACAGCAGGAAATTAATTAGTTTACAGAAAAAGTGAGAATTTATTATATCAGGTTCTGATTTAGGAAGCCATTCCTAGTCATCAAAACACTTTAGTGTATGTTTAACTAGAAACATATTCATAAGTTCCGTGAACTTTTATGGGCTATAACACATTCTTAAAGTTTAATATTAAAAGCAGATATTAATGCCTAATATTGTTCCTGCTAAACTCAATAGTTTTTGCCATGAACTTCAAAGGAAGAATTACACTGCTTTTCATTTCCCTTATAAAGCTAGTGTTCATGCTTAGTCTTATTCTGTTAATATTTTTGTTATCTGAATAGGAAAATAAAGTATTATTACAATATTTTATTGTCTTTATTTACTTCTAGATATTAAGTTTTTAAAAAATAAGGCCGACAAGTATGTAATCTTGAATGTGGAATGTATACACTGGCTTGCTAGAAGACCCATGTTTTTAAATAAAAACTTAGAAATTTTTCTGTTCTTAGAATTATTTCCTCATTTAAGTGCTTTATAAAGACTTTTAACCACTTTATTAATAAAAAAGGGTTTTTTTGGAATAAATGAGACTATCGAACACTTACTTTTGATGTAAATATCATGGATGCATACTTGAATACGTATATTTTAGAAGAAGTGCGCTGTGGAAATAATTATTGTAGAGAAATACTGCTGTGTGTGGAAAGCAGAGAAGTCAAATTGGAATACCAAGGGGATGGTGCTAAGGAGAAGCTACATGAGGCAGTCAGACTGTGGATGGATTTACAAGTAGCACTGACTCTGTGGGTTCTTATGTCATGGCAAATGAGAGATGGAATCATTGGAAATGTGATACGTTGCCTTTCATTCCTGAAGAAGATGAGCATATGGACAGACAACTATCCTGATGTAGCCAGTGCACTGGAAATACTCACATACCTTAATTCTGTTTTCAATGACTCGATCACAAAACCATCTTCTAAGTATTGTATGTCAAAGATTTATACTCTAAAGAATTCAGGTCTTCCAGTCATATTCAACTCACTAATAAAAATGTTCTTGAACAAGTAGATCTTCTTAAATTTTTAATTTTAACTTTTATGTTTATGCATGTTGCATATATGTATGTGTATACGTGTAATATGTAAATTTTATGGGTTATGTTGTATTATAATATTATGAAGGATGAGATTAGGCAAGTATAAAAATAAAATAACAACTGTAGAGGCGCTTCTGTTCAGGAACATACGTGTAATGGGCATTTCAGCATCAATATACAGTAGTGATAGATGCGGTACACTAATCAAATAGGCAAAGCTAAGAGCAGTAGAGTACAGCAAAGAACACAGCCACAAAATAGACAGCTGTATTTCAGACCACCCTTTCTAAAAGCTAGAGAGGCTTAGATTGGTAGCAGTATGCTTTTTTAAATGAATCCTTCTTTGTTCTTCGAAATTCTCCATGATGCGACGAGGCTTCAGAAAAGCGTGAAAGTTGCTGGACTTTTGCCAGGGAAAAGCGATTGGAGCGAGTTGCATGTATAGGTTTGAATTCCTTTCTCCACGAGACAGTAGAGTTGCTAAAGACTGCCCAGGGAAAGCAGCGTACGGAACACACTTACGTTTTGTACACCAGACCTGCTTCCAGACCTAAACCAGGCCGCCTGCCACCAGGGAAAGCAGGGGATCTTGCAGTTCAATAGATTTCCCTACCGCTTCTGAATACAAAGGTCCCCCATTCCATTTTTTGCAAGAATTGATTCCTAACAAATAAGACTAATCTTTCATTTGATATCGTCTCAGTTGGTTACTTTATTGTAGCCTCCACTTTCGACATCAAGCTTTGTGATTTCTGTTTGTTATTTCTTTTCAGTTTCTCATTTCCCTTCTCCTTTTACCCACATTTACAGAAATCATAACATGAATCAAAGGACTTAGGTAATCAGAGCAAGAAAGTGTTTAGAAATACTGTATTGCCTTTTTTTTTCCCTCTTTGGATAAAGGGTTTGAGCTTTAAAATGCTAGGCCTCGTGTATTTAATCCTTTATTCTTTTTCTGTTTTGTTTGGAGACGTGGATTAAAATAATGAAGTTTAAGTGAGATATTTTGGTAAAATTTTAATGCATCTGACTTCTGTTGCGTATATGTTGACTGAGACTTCCTAGGCTGCTCTTCTCACAGAATTCACATAGTTTAGAGGCTCTGGTATATGGTGTAACAAGCCTATTAAATTATAAGGCATATTAAATCTATTATATGTTATTTTTATCATTACAAGGAAAACTTATAGTTTTACTCAATTACTCCGTTTTGACTTGTTTTCTAATAAAGATGCAGACACAGATGTCTATTCCAGGTTTAAATTGGGCACCTCAAGAAGGAGGGGGCCCAACTGTTAGTGTCGACCTGGAGAAAGCCCAAATGTAGTTAAATTTTGCACTGAAATGGATGGAGATCATTCACATAAGTGGTTACTGTGGCTCAGCTGCTGAGAAAGAAACCTTCATTTTAAGCCATTACAGTTATTACCAAAATGATTGTTTGCGTCATATCTTAAATTCACATGATTACATGTTGGAAAATTTGTGATCCTGTGTAAAGAGTAACAAAATGGAAAGGTTCTGTTCCTATACACATGCTGCCTGATTTTTCTCATGAAGCTAATGTTCATAATTCCCTACTAATTGTAGCTCTGGACAATGAGGTCTTTCTGCATCAGAAAAATGTATCTAGCATATCAGCAATGGAAGTCCTGAAACAGTGCTTCCATCTAACCTCCTAAGGCAGCGTATCAATAACATTTCCAGAAAAGTTAGATACCTGCGTCTGTCGTATTCTGCTTGTGGAAATCACCAAAGCACAAGGAAACTTCTCTTATAAGAGAACTTACTTCAACCCGAGTTACACCGACTATGGTTCTTAATACTTTACCCCAATTCTTCAATATAGTTTTCATGTTCTGGACAGAAGTTACAGACTAAAAGGCCTCTTCAGTTAATGAATTGGTGAGAAAATAGCTTATTAGCTACATAAACATTCTGAGGCTATTGCCTTTTGTGTGCCATGACCCATTTTCTATAGAAGTCACAAAACTGTGAAACTCAAGGCAAGGAAAGGAACTATCATCTGTCGTATTCCTTTGAAAACAGTCCTACATGAACTACCACTTGTTGAATATAATTCTGGATGTGAGATTTCCATTAGAACAGCATTAGAACCACTATTATGAAACCTCAGTTTTAACACAATTGAATAAAAAGTTTCTACCTGTCATTTATGATATAATGAAATCACTGGATGTTTGATATTGTGTACAATTTCCATATATCTAGGTACTTGCAGTATTTACAGAGTTCTCCAGACATTTTGAAGCTACTCCTCTGTTAGCTTTGGACTAATGCAAATTAGAAGCAAAACATGACCTCTCGGAATAATTGTGTTTCATAATCTACTCTCCACTCTGAAAATTACTTAAAAAATTGAAAAGAGCGAAGCTAAAGTTCTCTGAGTTTAATGAAGACTGTGTCTGTGTTCTCTTGTGCAGACTTTCTTATTCCCCTTGTTTTCTAATTCATTTGCCCTAAAATATGATTCTGACTAAGCGTAACTGTTTCCTCTTTGTGTATATGAGAACAAAGAAATATCAGCGTGCGGCTGCACAACAGAGGTACTATAAAACAAAAAAATCCCATAAATAGTGTCAGAATAAAGAGCTAATTATTTGGATTCAAGCAGAATGAAAATACCAGGTGACTATTTACCAATATTGAAATTCTCAAATTATCGGAAATCAAAAAATATAGCTAGATGGGAGCTGGAGAATTTAAACCAAACATCCACCTCCTCAAAGCAGGACTAATAATCCCTAGATGATAGCCAAGAATGTTTAGGTAGTCTGTAATTGAATATTCTAGTGATAAGGTTTCAATAATAACCATAAACTATTTAGTTCAGTGCTTAAGTGTCTTTACATTTAGAAATATTTTCCCAATGTCCAGCCTGAATCTCTTTACAGGAATGTAAAATTATAATTTCATGTTCTTCCTATTCTGAATGAACAAGAGAGGCAGTTTTTAGCTTTCTCTTTGAAGACTGCTATCACATCTCTTCCCAATCTTCTCGTCTAGACTAATAATACCTAAAGAAAATGATAGAGTAATTCTACACAAACTATTTCAGAGATAACTTGGGGATTTTGCCTTTTTCAGCCATGATGCAAAAATCTTACATTGCTATTGCATTATGATCTTGCTAAATAATTGGCGCAGATACTTTTTTATAAATTGTTCATTGCTAATACTCAGTCATCAGATCTTGTAATACTAGGAACGAAAAATTTTACACATATGAAAAAAGAGAAGAAATTATTCTGGCATACACTAAATGTTGATAAATATCGCCTCTCTGAAAAGTTGATCACAAAAATTAATATTAACTGACATAATTTTGGCCGATGTTCAAAAGCTCATATCATAAGGTGGAATTTATATCTCTTAAAATTTAAATCCAGGAATGCTGAATGTATACTGAATGAAAACTTCTGTTGTAAAGGGTGCATTGAGTTGCTAGGAGTTAAATGATTTTGAATAATTTTGAGGTAATTTATCTTGCCCATTGCAAGAGATATTGACTCACTTGACACTTGTCTAGGTTATCAGGGTACAGCTGACTACCTCGCAGTACTGTTTGAAAGTCATCTACATGACTGGAGACGCTGATCATTTAGAGAGGAGCCTGCTGTGCTTTCATAACTCTCACTGAAGGAATTTCACTGAAGTATCTGTGGAATGATAAAAAGAATTCCTCTTTCCTAGACACCTAACAAATAAAGATATTTTCCGCGTAATAGTGAAGTGATGAAAATGAAGTTAGAATTCAGAGTACTGTTTTGCATTATCAACATAATTCCAAGATCACTGAGAGCAGAGGGTGGAGTTACACTGACATGTGACTGATGAGGTGGAAGTAGGAGTGTGAGAGCCATTGAACACCACGGATTTTCATAATATATCATCATTATGAAAACACCTGTGCTGAAGGACGTTGTGCTGATACACAGGAAATCTCTTTTCTGTGGTTGACAGAATTTTCATTTTGCCCTGCAATGGTTAGAATGGAGGACAGCAGTGTCTGCTAAATAGAGTATTTGTAGACTACAAAAAAGCCTTCTACCCTGATAACACATTGCAGATTTTTCTAGCAAAAAGGAGGCTGGAGGAAATCTTCCCCTTCTTTCAAGTCATTGAACTGAAAAAGAGCCTCTTCAGCAGCTATTTTTGAATGACTTTGCAGTTCTAATCTTCTGCCTGTCTGCGAGATGAAAGGACTGAAGGTATAAAAAAAAGTTATTAATGATGTAGTTGGGACTAAGTGCATCCTCAGAAAGTCTGCAGATGATACAAAGCTGCTAAGGGTGCTTGATACACTACATGGTTGCACTGCCATTTGGAAGGACCTCAACAGGCTGAAGTGATGAGCCACCAGGAACCTCATAAAGTTTAACAAAAGGAAATTTGAAGCCTTGTACCAGGGTAACAGTAATCCCATATGCCCATAAAAGCTGGAGGCCACGTGGCTGGAAAGCAGCTGTGTAGAAAAAGACCTGCTTGTCCTGGTGGACACCAAATTGAACATGAGACAGAAATGTGCTTTTGCAGCAAAGAAAGCCAACAGCGTCCTGGGCTGCATTAGTTAGAGAATCATCAACAAGTTGATCCCTCCCCTCTACTCAGCCCTGGTGAGCCCAAATCTGCTGGGCTCCCCAGTACATGAGAGGCACGGCCGTACTGGAGCAAGTCCAGTGAAGGGCCTCAAAGATGATTAAGGGATTGGGCCATCTCTCATATGGGGACAGGCTGGGCGCTGAGACTGTCCAGCCTGGAGAACAGAAAAGGCTCTGGGAGGACTTCATCAACATGTATATATTCCTGTTGGCAGGAGTGAAGAAGGCAGAGAAGGACTCTGGCAGTGGTCCAGTGAAAGGACAAGAGGCACAAACTGAAATACAAGAAATTCAAACATAAGAAAAACCTTTTCTACTGTCAGGGTGGTCAGACACAGGAACAGGTTGCCCAGAGAATTTGTGGATGACCCCTCCCTGGAAGTGTCCAAGGTCAGGCTGGATGGGGCTTTAAGCAACCTGTTCTAGTTGAAGATGTCCTGCTTATTGCAGGGGCATTGGACTAGATGATCTTTAAGGTCCCTTCCATTATTTTATGATTCTATGAAAAAAAACTTCCCATCCCAGTGTTGCCTGGTGCCATTTTCCTGTTTGGTTTCAATACAGTATTTCTGTGGACTTAAAGAAACATTGTCTGCAACTGTACGTGTTGAGCCCTCTGTGTTGAAAAGAAGACTGTAAAGTACTCCATTCTCTCCAAAGTACATTCTACAAAAAAACCCCACAAAGTAAGAAACAAGGAGGAAAACTAGAGACAGCAATATAAATAAACATGTCCATTCTTCAAAGTTATTTATAGCTGAATGTGCAAGACTATTCCCTGTTTGGGTACTATAGTGATCAAGAAACTACATAGCTTCTTGGATATTCTGATATTTGTAGTCCAGTATCTGCAGAGAGCACTGTAGTGAAGATCATCTATTGTTTTGACACCGTCATTGCTGGATATGATTATGTGTTAAGTTAAAATATTGTCCTCTAGACCGACAAAGTTGTGCTGTTGCTTCATAGATGGCATCTCCCTTATCAGTCATCAGTAAAAATGACATATATCTTACTTTGGAGACATTCAGCAAATAATTTCCAAAAATCATTTCGTTCACAGACTGTGAAATAGATATAGAACTCCCTTTCTTGGATATCAGAGTTTTATAAACCAGGAACAAGGCACTCCCAGCTACAGTATAAAATGGACACCAGTTCAATTGCTGTTCTATTTTGTGTACCTACTATATTCAAACAGTTTTGGTTGATGAACTGGTCAGGAAAAAAACCAAGGAGTTACAGCTATAAGGACAAAAGACCAAAAATCCCCAACAATTTTGTATTTTGTCACCAATACTGCTTAGCTGTTAAGGATAACTATAAAATCAGACTGAGGAGAATTAAAAGATTGCCTTAGCACATCTTAGCGCTGCACATATATGCTGAAAGCAGGACAGTAATTGTATGTGAGCTCAAAATATTACGGATACTTATCAAAAGTGTTAAAGGATTATAAAGCTTTGCAGTCTAGAATTCAAATGCCAGCCATTAACATGGATACAGATGGCTGTAAATCTCCACCGTGGTCTAGTGCTTAATTAGACAGTGACAGACTTTTTACCATTTTATTCATTGCACAGAATGACTGGCACTAATTTTATGAACAAGGATTTCATAATTTTGCTCCTTTATGTCCAAGGTATAGCTTTACCATAATGAGAGGTAGCTTAATTACTTTTTTCATTTAATTTGTTTAATTCTTCACTTTTCATATATTTTTATGACGTCCATTGCCAAAGAACCCAGTATTTCTCAAACTTCCCACCAGCTTGTGAGCTAACTATATAAAATCACCCCATGCTCAATCAAAGCACAGAGGTATTGAAGTTGTCTCTCAAACAGAAGCATCCAGGGTGAGGCAGCCTGGATGTCATTTCTAAAATACTTCACTCTTCTGCCATTCATAGCACAGCTTTCATATTTGCATCATAAGGGGAAGGAGGGGATACTTTACGACTATTTCTGATGTGCTCAGTGTCACATAAGCACTTTCATCAGAAACCACAATGAATTCCAGTTTCCAGCCAAGAATGAGTAGGAAGGTGGGAAGCTGCCCCTGTTCATCTTGTTTGATAGCTTGGTAGACCAGGATATGCACCTCCTCCTGGAAAGTCAGCCAGGGGTGTTTGACTCCTTTCAAGTTAAGATGAGCCCAAGAACCAGGTCTTTCCCTTCCCAGCCTGGTGCTCTAATCACTAGATATCTGCCAAAGGCTAGATTCTGGACTACAGGAGCCTGTACCCTAGGTGAACAGAGGTGCCTACTATGTAACTCAAATGTTTATCCTTCAGGGAGTGTCAGTAGGCCACCTGTACTTCTAGAGAGCTGTAGAATTACTATGGATTTCTGAGGATCCTTCTCCTGTGGAGCTCCTTTGATTCATTACAGATCACTCTTTTTGGGCACTTTCTTCCCAATTTGACTGTTTAGGAAACTTACTCCCTTTCCTTCATTTGTTCTACTGGCATAAGTCATTATGCCCCATGACTCGTAAATGCCAGCAGAGTCATTCCATAATTTTCTGTAAGTCAATCCTTACCTATACTACTTCGAACTTTTATGAAACCACCATTCTGCTAACGCAGAGTCCATTGCTTTAGACAAACAAACAAATAAACAAATAACATCATACTTCTTGCAATTCTGGTCAGGAGGGATTTTATTAAAAAAAAATTTAAAAGGGTCAAGCTAACTCTATTTGGTGCTATCTCTTTTGCTGAAAGCATGCTGATTGATACTTCCCTGATTGTGATATTTACAATTTAAGCACCTCATTCACTCAGAATATGTTTATAGGCTTAAGTGAAATTACTTTTTTTCCTGTGGCAGAGTTCCAGCATATTTTACAACTGATTCACAATAAAAGCTCAGAACACAGCTCATCCACATGCCACATTTCACACAGTGTTTACCTCATTAGTGCCAGTGGAGAAAGCCCAAGAGCCAAGGCATTTTCAATATACTATTTTTCAATAACTTTACACAAACAGATTTTTGACTAGTATAACATGTAGAATTAATGCATGTTGATAGCCAAAATATATCATTAATGCTTTCCTAACTATTCCTTCCTTCTTGTCCTAATGAGCTAACTTCTAGGTTGCTGACTTTCCTTGCCATCACACAAGCAATTCTAGCATCACAGATTTATATGACTCTCTAGCATGACAAGCTGATTCTGCTGATAGGAAGGGGGAAGAAAGATTAATCACGTACCAAAAGATGTTGACAGAATCATTCCCACTCGGTATGAAGGTTATTTGAAAAATAGAATTTTTATTTCTTGGCTGAGTCAACCCACTTCTTTTCAGTTTCTATCTGTAACAGTCAAGCCCAGCCCTGTTAAAAACATGCTCTGCTTGTGCTGACTTCGATGTTCAGCATTTTTCAGGATCAAATACCAAGGTAACAGAATTAAAGATTCAATCCAACACAAAGTTTCCTTTTTTTCCTTCTTTGTCTTTTCCTATTTTGGGCTTCAGCAAGGATTAATGCTTGAACCCTTTACTCATGTCATATTATATTTATATGTGTGTATATGTATATATATAAATTAACCTGAGTGACATTTCCTAAACATACATAGATAATAATGGAGATAAGTCCTTGCTGAATAATACACTGAAATTCCACTAGTGGAGGAGACCAAGCACGAATATAAGTCACTCCTGTTTAGACAAATCGTTAAACAGTCATTCAGACAAAAGAATTCTTTTCATTGCAAAGGATTGTAATCTTCAAAATCATCTCTGTTGTGATCTTCTCAAACAACTTTCTCCTTTCAGCTTTTTCAACCTTGTCAGATGACTGAAAAAAGCATGTGTCTCCAGCTAATTGACAATAATACCAATAAAAACTGGATAAAGTTGTTAAAAACACAAAGAAATGTGGATTTTTTTTCTGCTTGACATAATTTAATAGTGTAGATATACTGAACACCTCTCTTATAGGATAATACTTTTAGGGCATTACCTTTTACAGATGATCAAGTTACCTTAGGTCTGTGCTCTCTTAACTGATGACTCTGAAAATACAAAGAACGATCACATTAATATAAAAATGTATGATTCATTTTTAACTCAAACTACAAATGTTTGTTAACAATGTATCTTTCAATTTTTAAGTTAACTAGCTTATACTACAGGGAGTCACTACAGAAAGCAGCATGGTATGCAATGAAAGCACATTTGGGTGATCCCTGGTTTTGACACCACTTCAGTAAAACAAAGAAAATGGGAAAAAAACCCATACAATTCCCTCCAGAATATTTGTTGTCAGCCTTGGATAAATTAAAAAAAATTGAACACTGTTATGGGAAAAAAATAAAAGAACTGAGCAGTGAAGAGCATTTAGGGCTCTTCTACATGAAATCATACCTGAATAGTCTTGTCTAGTCAAGAAAACTGGCAACACATCTCAGAGCTTATAAAGTCAGCAGAGAAAAATGTTTCTTTAAACAGTTTTTATGATAGAAGAGACTCAGAATTCCTGTGTCTGTTTCTATCCTTTTCACTTCTTATCCTCTAGTTTCATTTTTTTCCAAATACCCTTACTTTCTCTTTCTTCATCCTTCCCATAAGATTTGCAAAGACATTAGAAATATTTGAATATGACTCCAGTTTGTTGAGCAAGTCTTTGAATTGCCTCTTCAAAGGATAAATTTTCAAATAAGGGATGCTGACTACAGAGAATATTTCGTTTCATCAGATCTATGTTTCATGTCAAAACTTAATGATGGAGGGCAGGGGCAAAGTTCTCCCATGAGCAAGTAAGATATTTTCAAAGAGTTCATTCCACCTTCTACAGAAATATCTATTGTAGCCACCATCAGACTTCACAGATCACCAACCTGAGTCAACTTAGAAAGTCCTGAATTATGCTCATGTGGAGCAGTGTGCAAATTAAATGCAAAGACTTTTGCTCAACCAGTCTAAATAAAATATAAAAAAGGCATATAATTTGTAGCCCAGGTTACTAAGTTTCTACTATCGCTAATTCAAGCCTACATGAATTTAAACAGCAGTTTGTAGTGTTCTCTGAATTATTGAAAGTCACTATTTGGCTGCAGAATGGCATGATTATTTAAATAATATTGAAATAATGAAGAAATAAATA
Organism: Larus michahellis; assembly: GCF_964199755.1. NCBI lineage: Eukaryota > Metazoa > Chordata > Aves > Charadriiformes > Laridae > Larus > Larus michahellis. Next base: position 83,529,508 of record NC_133900.1, on the reverse strand, counting down.
ACAGCTTATTACATTAGGACCAATTTAAATATTAATTCATCTGTTATAGACTTCTGAAGAGATTTTTTTCAAGGCAGTAGTTTTCCCAATAATATACAAAATATTGAAATAACTATGACTCCTTATAGAAATCAGCCATCACTTTTATTTCAATTTTTATTGCAATTTATAGAATTAAAACATTTCTAACATCACTTAAATATCAGTTACTTCTGATATGCATAGAGTATCATCATCTGTTTTCAGCATTTCTTGTATGAACATCAGCCAAATAGCAGTCATTCTGAGAATTAAAACAAGAAAACGTTTTAGAGAAAAAAAAATATTTTTTTACATCGAAACAGATTGATTGTGTGCGCTGTTCAGGGAAGTGCTAAACTCCATTTTCAAAATATATCCTGCTGCAAAGCTCTTCAGATAGTGTGTCATATGGGTCTGAGGACTTCCCCACACAATTAATTGCGTGGAGCTGTGAAAGAGTTAAAAATGTAATCTGTACTCTTGTGAAGCGGTCTTTGCCGTATTGACTGTAGCATTTAATTAAACAGAATTGCTTTTAAAAATCTGACTAAATATTTTCTAACAATGGTTGCAACTTTTTAGAAAAAATCCATCATGAGAAGTTTTATTCTTTTCTCTTTTTGTTCAGATCTTTATTTCTCCTGGTTTGTATTGCTAATGAAGTATACTCTTCTACTTCAAATGCGAGGCACTTTAGCAGTCCTTAAAAATGTAATACGCCAAAGTAAATAATGTTTGGAACTTTCGCAATACTCTACTACCAGCATAGATGTTGAAAGAAACCTAGAAAACTTTATAAAAATTGGTCCATTTTTTTCAGTCTTTCTGGAACTAAAAATCATGCCAGTGTTTTCCTTTTTTTAAGCCTATAACTTTAACTTATTGCCTTTCTTCTCCCTGATACACTCCTATGGGTACTGAAGCTAATCCAGAAGGAAATCATCTTTGTTTTAGAATTTGGATTGTTCCTAACAGTACAAGTAAAACAACCATAAAAAAGAAGAAAATATTTACTATACTGGTTGCATCTTTAACATTTTTTTAAACTGATGGGAGGGGACTTCTATGGATGTTCTGCAAGACATTATTTTCCAGTTTCCTAAAGATCACACCCAAGTGCAGCCACAGAAGTAGATCTTTGTCACTGTCATTCCATTGAAGATCCGATACTTGGAATTTCTTTATCTACCCATCTGCTTAGAATTCCTTGTGGAAACGGATTATGAGCCATGAAAATGGTGGTGTAGAATTTGTCTGTATTTGGACTTAAATGGTAGCATGATGCTATATCCGTGAAATTCTACCTGAAATCCCTCAGGCCTCTGAATATGGATTCTCAGCCCTGTAGAAGGGAGGAAAAACCTATCTGGATCAGTGAAATTATTACATTCTTCTACGGAGAGTGCAGCCTGCATGTGCCAAAATGTTCTGACCTTTGTGACTATTCCCACTATAGGAACACTTGGTCAGGAATGTAGATGAAGAAGAACTGGGAGAAAGCACAACAAGCACAGGCTAAAGAGAAATGGAACGGTGCAAGTACAGTAAAGTTAGATTTCAGATCAGTTTCTAGCCTTGCAATATCTGAACATCTTAGACTTGTAAGAGGTTGACACTGATTGGCACCTGAGTAAATAAAATGCTGGTAATTCCACTGACGGATGCAAATGGCATTACTATCACCCTGCAAGGCTTTAAACCACGTGCAGCTTCTCATCAGTTCCAGTAGATTACTTTCCAATGTTACAAAATGCCTATTAAACTGGAAACTATTAGCAAAACCCTGTAGAAAAGGGTTATTAAAAAATTCATTGTTAATGTTCATACAAGCCAACTTTCTATTTTAGAAGATGTGAAAGTATTGGAAGGAAGGGCAGGGTGAAATAAAGCAAAGAAATTTAAATGGTACAATTTTGTCTATAACTTCATCACAAAATTTGATTCTGATACGATTGGGGTTTTGCATAGCTGGGAGTTTGAGAAGGATTTTGTTATGATCAATAAAAATTTGGAATGGATTGTATATCAAGACCTTATTTAAGTCAAGAATCCTCATGAGGGTTTTGCTGATACCACCACTCTTTAGAGAGTTACGAGTTGACGGCAGCGCAGTCTCACTGTACCAACACTCTGAGCCTTTTCTGTGGGACTGGCGAATGAAACACGATACTCGTGGCTGTAATAGTCTTGTTAGGTAAAGTCCAACGGCATATCAGTAAATCACACTACCAAAAAATTATCCTGGAATATTTGTGAGCCTTCCATTGAATAGGTGTTTGTGCTGGAAGCAGAATAACAGTAAGTTTCCAGTCTGACAATGGGTCCACATTATTTTGCTATCTTAATGGTGCTGGTTATGCCTGAAACTTAATTCTATGTGAGCATCATTTTAGTATCTAGTATATTACTAGTAAAATAAAAAACATACTGTGGGCCTTAACAAATAAAAAGTAGAGATATCTATTAAGTAATGGGTTTATAACAGCATATTAATCTATACAATAAAAACCGGAGTGTATTACTACTCCAAACTTATCACTTTGTATAGTGAATAAAGTAAAAGAAAAAAACCCAGATAAATTATAAAAAGAACTCAATCATAAGTGGTTTGTTCATTTTTTGAAAGCTGTGCAGGCTTGACAGATTTGTTCTACGGTCCCAGTTGCCGATTGTACAGCAAAGTTTTAGCTGTTGACTTTGCCTCAGGAAAAATACTTTAACAGAAAAGTCCGTCTGAAAATTCATATATTTCAGTTATCACTACATATCTTTATGGTCATATAGGCAAGATCAAAACAATGTTCAGACATTTAATGGTTAAAAGTTATTTTAAAAGTTATTTTACAGCAGTAAATGAGCAGGAAGGTTCTTAAACAGTCTTTACTCTGAGAGAGCTCCTGGAAAGGTTGCAGCATGAGTCATGTTGAAGAGAAATAAACAGTGGCATCCAGCTACACAGACCTAGTATGATTCTTATGTAAGAAACCCCACAGTGAGTTTCTGGAAAGTTCTAATTAATTGTAATGAAACAGAATCAACTTTGTAGTTTCCTTACATTTTGTATGCCTTTTTCAAATTAAAAACAAATATTACATTTTCAGTCAGGACCATTTTCTCCTTGAGGTATTAAATTTTCTCTGGGGCTTTTTTTGTTTGCCCAATGACTTTTTCATATAAGTAAAACATATATTGGTCCAACCACATAGGAAAAGGTACCAAATAATTCCTGATTTATTGAAGAGATGCAATCAGTTTTAAGATTTTTGTGAAATATCTAAACAATCTACTGCCCTGTACTTAACCCTGAGTCATAGGAATATGCCTATTAAATTGTTCCATGAATTTTTTCAGGAGTGGCAATTTAAGATTACAAAAGCATTCAAGATTATTCCTGAAAATAGTTAACAGAGGAAAAAACAAAATTAAGAGCCAAGCCATGTATCTGTAGTTCCATTTGCTCATTTCATAATTTTGGCAGATTTTGTATAAGGCCAGCTTCCTTTGCTAAAAGCCTCAAGGCCACTATCACGTGCACCTTAAAAACTATTTCTGCGATGATACCTATCAACCACTCCACAATGACACGATGATAAGCACACCAAGCCTTTGTGATTGGTGTGAGAAGTGATTTTTTCACTTTACATTCATCCTCCCACAATTTCTCCCCCTTCATTTCTTACCCCTCACTATATGTTTAGATACAAGCCCACTCACATGCAGTCTTTATTTTTTAATCCCTAGAAGCAGTATCATGGAGCAGCATGACTAACTTGACTAACTGAAAGCATTAAGCAACACGAACAATACATGTAAACAATGATCATTCCTTGCTGGTTAGTTGATTGCTTTTTCATTTGATGAAAATTCGCCTCCAATTTGTAGGGGTTTTTTTTGATCAAGTCCTTATTAGTTTAGACAACTCTTAATAAATTGGCTATATTTTAATTAGGGAACTTTGAAAACTATAGAAAACAAAATTTTTCCCTTGAACTGATACGTTTGATTTTCTTTCTAAAGACTTATTTCCCACACTGCTTTTCACTGTGATCACTGTCAACAAACACGTCACTGAGTTTGGCCCAGGAAACTCTGGTGTTTAGTCCCGCTTTGTTGTCGCTGTTGAAAACAAATCTTCTCTTGCCTGCTACAGCAATGGCAAAGCAATGATAAAAGCTTGGGAAAGACAGTGGCCATGTCATCAACACAAGCTCTTTCAATATCTCTCATATGATTAAAATTCAGAGATTTCTTCTAGGCCTTCCAGCAAATTTAAAGCTTATATTAGGAAATGCACCTGATCAAAGCTGGTAGTGAACGGTACCGGTGCTGGTCCTGTAAGCATAGATGCACAGGCAGCACAAAGGTAGTTATAACCCTCTGCCTTGGAAATGTATCTCCACGCATGTACTGCCGTGGGGCTCCGTGTTCTACAAGATTTTAAAAAAACATTTTAAATGGGTTCAAGTTTTAGTGCAGCTACAGAACACACTGAATTGTATTCACAGAACAAGTTTTAGTGCAGCTACAGAACACACTGAATTGTATTCACAGAACATTTACTCATCTCTGGGTACCTAAAATTCTGCTGCTAGAGAAGCAGCTTGAGGTCAATGCCAAAGTTTCCTAAATCTGTAATGCAAACTTTTTTCTCAATTCTTAAAAGCAAAGTGGAGGAATTCTCCTCCACCTCCGTCATATTCTTTCCACTCATCTCTTCAAATAGGTCTTAGAATAACATTTCTTCCCTGTATCTGAGTCACAGCAGATTCCTCACTTTTTTGCTGTTAGATAGGGCATAGAGAGAGATGGGATTAGATACAGACAGGTACCTCTAGGCTCCTCTATAGGTGACATTTGCCTTTTACTTTCTTCATAAGATGAATAGAGAACCAGAGTTCAGAAGGATCTGAACGTCTTAGCAGAGCTGTACATTCTCTGCAAACAGGATCCACAGTAGTAGTTTTGGTCAACTCTCTTTTGAACATGTGTTTTCTTTTTTTTTCTGGCATGCTTTATTATCAACCAATGCAAGACAATGCAAAACTGAAAACCCATTGAGCTATGACTGTCACATAAGTAAAACAGTACTAAATCTTCGACAAACATTTACATTCACCTGCATTTTGTCACAATCTGAAACCATTCAAAAAGGAAAAATGCCTATAAGTAATTCTATGTTGAAAAATAGATTTAAATCATAAAATATAATTAAATCTTAAAATTAGAAATATATTTAAACCACAACATTTAAATCATAAAAAAAAATTGTGCTAGATCCTCAGGAGCTTTAATCCAGTGTAATTTCAGTACATTTCAAGAGGACTATGCTTACACACATAAACAAATGATAGGTTTTTATTTCTTTAGTTAAGCACTTTCCATACCAAGACAGTAATAATAATAGAATCACAGAATCATAGAATAGCTAGAGTTGGAAGGGGCCTTGAAGATCACCCAGTGACACCCCCTGCCCTGGGCAGGGACACCTCCCACCAGACCAGGTTGCTCCAAGCCCCGTCCAACCTGGCCTTGAACCCCTCCAGGGATGGGGCAGCCACAGCTTCTCTGGGCAACCTGGGCCAGGGGCTCAACACCCCCACAGCCAAGAATTCCTGCCTCAGATCTCATCTCAATCTCCTCTGTTTCAGTTTAAAACCGTTCCGCCTCATCCCATGACTCCCCTCCCTGATCCAGAGTCCCTCCCCAGCTTTCCTGGAGCCCCTTGAGGGACTGGAAGGGGCTGGAAGGTCTCCCCGGAGCCTTCTCTTCTCCAGGCTGAACCCCCCCAGCTCTCTCAGCCACATAGGAGAGGTTCTCCAGCCCTCGCAGCATCTTTGTGGCCTCCTCTGGACCCGCTCCAACAGGTCCATGTCCTTCTGATGTTGGGGGTCCCAAAGCTGGATACAGTACTCCGGGTGGGGTCTCTTATCTTGGTACATACTCTCTTAAGACGTGAGTATTTGTAATTAAAATCCTATGTAAGTTGAAGAGATCCACTGCTTCTTAAAGTGAGCACAAGTTTTAGATTTCCTTTCTATTTCATGGCAATATGGGGATCCAGGTGCCAAGTCATGGAAATATTCTTCCAGCAGCAACACAACCTTGTTAGGTTATTTAGAAGTTGCACCAAAGACTTAATTTTCCTATGGGTTATACAATTTGAATTTTACTCTGATGCACATTTTCTTTAGACATAGCATAACTTTTGGTTCCAAGCAAATCCTCTACTTTTATCTGGCCACGAATCAATGAGGCACACAAAATTTTCTTTTCTTATTTTGGCAATAGTCCAAAAGTTCCTAATCTACAGCCAGAGGGTGCAGCTGGCAGTCGTACAATTTGCCAAAGAGCAATAATAGTTTACTTAGCTGTCCTTCCTGACAACACTTCTAAATGTGTACCTTTTCAATTTTAGAAAAATTATCATAAAATCATAGAATGGTTTGAGTTGGACCTTTAAAGATTATCTAGTCCAACTCGCTATTTACTGGTTTTATATTCATCAAAAAGAATAACATTTTGTTTGAAATTATAGTAGCATATACTAAAACCAGAACTGCAAACTTGTCTTTCCACCTGAATAAGAGGTAGAGACATTCCTTTAGTATATGTCTAGATGAATATATTCCAGTACAACGTAGGAGAAATCTGAACAAGAAAGGTGTTTAGGGTTATGTTTTCTTTTTAAAGTTCATGTAATACTCCTGGACCGACATAAAAGTTCTGTTTATATCGCTATGGGACAACATTTAGTGTTTGCAACATAGCTGACTAGGAAAGGGAGATGCTTGCTATTTATCAAAAATTTCAGGTTTTTATTCATATAGGAAAAGATGAGGAATTATTTATAAAATAAAAAATATTCATAAAAAATAAGGGAAGATAATTTTTATGCCTTCAGGTTATCTGCTGGATTGAAAGAGACAGAGAGCAATAACCACAGTAGGTAAGAAGAGCCATTGGGGAATGAAGAAAAGAGAGAAAAGATGAAAGAAGAGGTGAAAACAGAGTTTGAGAAGTGGAGAAATTAAGCAGTTAGTGTAATCAAAAAGGAAAACCCTACCTGACTGAAAGCCAGAAGTGATGCACGAAACAGAAAATAAATATTTTTAAATATACCCACTTAGATATCCCAGGAGACAAAAGAGTAGGATGATTACAATGCTATGTCCCGAGCAGATGTCTTCCAAGATACAGCTCATTCTCTCTCTCTTTTCTCCCCCTTATCTTTCTATCCACAAACTTATCTATCTATTCATCCCTACACAGCATTTTTCAAATTAGTATGGGATAATTGTTTGTTTGTTTGTCTGTTGAAGCTAGAGTAAAGTAATTAAATAACAGAGACTACAGCTTTATATCTCCTTGGCATTCAGGAAGGGGTTAACAAGGCAGAATTTAGTGTTATTTCTGAGAAGGTAAAACAAGAGGGAAGTGACTGTGTCATCATTAGGAAACTGGGTGAGATTATTCTAAAGCATAGAATAGTTGCAGAATTACACTGTTGGGAAAAAAAAAAGGAAAATACTTTGGCAGAAAGTGAGACTACTAACATCTACTTGTCCGTGTAGCCATAGTCTGCTTCCATCCCTTTAATTATTAAATTCTAAGCCTTCTAGTCAAAATTTAGAAATAACTGCTTCAGCTTTTATTTAGGCCATATTTCTTGTTAAATCCTATGTTATTATGCCTGATTAGAGTTAGAATTAGAATTTATGAAGACTATTCTATGGATTCTAGGCAGAACAGAATTAACAGATCTGTATATTAAAAGATTGAAAATTTTGTAACCTTTATCTTGCAACCAGATAAAACCTACTCTACCCTAGTATGCCTAATAATATATGGTGCAGCCCAATATTATCTCTTTTTTAGCATAATATATACTATTTTTCTTTGCAGAGGTAATTATGTCAGCAAACCAGTGTCAGAGGGAAAGATGACTTGAGGAGTGAACCAGAGATGGACATCATCACAGCCCTGACAGAGGAAGAATAACATGAAATCTACAAACTAGATGTATTTCCTAGTTCTCTGGTCTTGTTTTCTCATTAAAAGTCCTCACAAATTTCTTTGCAATGTCCACTGCTCTCAGGGGATTAAGAACTGTACAAAGATGCAAACTTTACCTTACTTCATTGCATGCTGCTGCTCAGACTTCATAATGATGTGAAATAATTAACTGTTGCTATACACATATTTTTTATGTTTTGCTTCAGAACACCTATTGCAGGCTCCAGTATTGTACAGAAATGAGACATTTAGAAACACAATAAAGGACAATAACAATCAAAAAAGGCTTTCCACATAGAACTATCAGTGTGATGCATGTTCTTTCCAACAGCAACACGCAATTGTTATGCTCTCTTCAGACAACCCCCTCTCAAGAAACCCAAGGAATGGGCTTTGAAGTACTAATAAGCTTTGTGAAGTTAAGAAATCTAGATGACAGACCATAAGGGAGCGCATCACAGTGAAGACCCCTCCTGAGAGCACCCTGCTAGCATTCATTTCTCATTTAAGAAGGTGAAATAAATGGCTTTAAGTCACTCCATGAAATTTAGAAAAATCTAGTTTTGTTTTTTCACACTTATTTTAAATAATAATTACCAACACACCACACCCCCCCCCAAACAAAAAAAAAAAAAACAACCTGTTTTGAAATCTCTAATATAAAAAAAAAAAAAAGATAATCTATGTTTCCTGAATCAATACTCATCACTCAGTGGTGGTGGTGGTGAGGGAGGAACAACAACAAACAATACACAAAATTCAAACTTTCTGGAACACAGTGTAAAAGCCATTTCTGACTCCTTGTTTCAGAGCCTCACCTGTCACAGACCAGCACTCATGGAGTTCAGAAAGATCCCGGTCAAGGCAAGGATGTCAGAGCATCTAAGACTCTTTGCTATCCTAACCTAAGTAATACAACCCACAGGCCGTCAGGTCGTCAGGGAAGCAAGAATTTTGGAAACTTTCTAATAGCATTGCTAGATACTGGTGAAGTTTTGTTCCTTAAAACCTATGAACGTCTGCTCAACATCTTTTTAAAAAGCCTGACGTAGGAATGCTTCACCATTAATTTCCTTGGCCAGTCTAGATGGTAGCGAAGAACTGAACTGAAAATCATTGTATTTCTAAATCATGCAAGAGAATTCACTGTATGATACGTGATCCCATGGTTGTGAGTAGCTCAGAATGCATTATGCAAAGAAGTAACTTCAGATCTTGAAAACAGTATAATTTAATTCGTTTGTATAGAATACAGCCTTGTGCATGTCAAAAGCCTGTTAAAAACAACATTGAAAGATACACCACAAAGGATGTTATTGTTACATAGAAGTTTAATCTGAAGTTCATTAGTTTTAATTTGCACTGATTTTATTTCACCTTTTTTTTAAACCATTACTAAGAATTAAATTAATTAAATTTATTTAGTTTTTAATTTAAAATACTCGTGGTTCATCACTACGTGGTACCGATTTTATAAAATGTGTCAGTGCTGATGTGCCTGTAAAATTCTGTGGTTGCTTTGACTGACCCATAAACCCCTAAAATGTCTCAGTGGGGACGGGGAAGGGCGATGTGCCTATGGAATTCAGAGAATAATGTAGTCTGTGACTGATGTGCCTATGGAATTCAGGGGATAATGTAGTGTGTGGCTGACCACTGCTGCTGTGAAGAAAGCTGACTTTATCTCAACACGGAGGGGACAGGAGGGTGGCCTTTGTTTTAGATAAACACCTATGTCAGTTGAGTGAACATATTGTATCTTCAAATAGGTAAATGTGATATGAAATATTGCACCCTCCAATATCTAAATATTGGAATATCTAAAAGGAGCTGGTCAGAGAGCATTGGACTCTGAGAGACATAGATCTATAGGCTTCTCCCAGTAGAAAATGCACTTACTGGCTACATCCAACCATTTGAAAACTGTACTATGATATTCCAAGATATATATGTCATTCCTCGAGTTGCTATATTAACCAGAGAGGGAAATGCCTACGCTTTACCACATTGTATTATAGTCATGTTATAGAATAGCACAACCACTTGTTTTTCCTTCAAGAAAAAGTGGTTATAGCAGCATGTGTGTTTAGTGCCTTTTCATGGCTTCTTCCCATAAAATATTTTGCTTCTAAGAGGATACTAGGGAGGTATATGAAGCTCTGCACATCATCTTATTTTTGTATTTTGAAACAAAGAGAGTGAACTGAGGGCGACATCACAAAGCTATAAATGGAGCTTCAGAATGATAAATCTCACAAATCAAGAAAGTCTTCCATACTCCTATTTATCGGAAAGGAATATAAAAAGCACCCTAAGAGAAAAGGGGCACTGATATTAAGAAATAGTTATTATGAGGCACACATGCACGTACTATCAGACAAAGATCATCCTGTAAATTCACTTAATGATACTTTATTTTCATATTTTTGCCTCTTGGTACTTTAATTATAGCAGAGCATCAGCAATAATATAATGTTTATGCGTGGAGTATTTATGCACAGTAGAGGGTGCCAGACAGTATGCAAACATACTTCCTAAGCTAATAATTTTTACAAATAATGATTTAAAGTGATGGAGAATGGAGGTTAATGTAAAAAGATTTCTCAGCTGCAGCTACATTTTCTGAGGAAAGAAAACAGAAAATCAAGTCCTCTTTTATATGCTTTAAATTGCTACAACCAACAAGCAATAAAACTGTCAGTTTTTTAGGACATAGATATGAGACATTTTTAGGTGGCTGCATCAACATCTATTTTTCCAGACATGTTAAAGCATGAATGCTTTCTCCATTCTATCGTAACACTACAGGAGTTCGGAGAAACATTCAATAATCTTACAACAATGGTGTGTTTCTGTGGAAAAAATACTGGATTCAGGGAGATCTGCACTGTAGTCCCAACTGAGATCCTGATTATCTTCTTATTCTTCCTGGGGATTTTTAACTCACTGTGAGGTCACCGGATTTGTCAAGTCATTTTCTTGGGGATAATAACATAGAATGCTTGGAAGTACTGATGAAACCTGATACACACAAGTTAAATATTATTATTACCCCTATACTTTTCTTGTTAGTATCTTAACTGCAAACCCACATTGTACCTATATGACTGTGGATTTCTCCAGTAAAAGCAAGGCAATCCAATAACAATAATAAAAAAAAGTAATGCAGAGCTCAAATAGTGCAGGGTATCACTTTTTCTTCTGGAATTTTTAGTCATGCTGAGATCTTCAGGAACCAAGAAAGAGACACTTCTAGGTATTCTGAACTTAAAGCCTTCCAGACCCAACATTTCTTCCGGCTATCCTAGGGGTAATGACCTGGCCCTATTTCAAACGGGCCCATAGCCCGTTCTAAATTTTTAAGCAATTCATATTATTCAGGAGAAGGAGTCCAAGTCAGTTTGTAAAATTCAGTCCAAGACTTCTCTTTGGCAGAGTAAATTTGGGATTTGAGTAACCTACGCTGCACCAGACGTATATTCAGACACTGTCAAAAATACTCCCCCAAAATAATTTATTTGCTAATTTATGACATATCTTTCCCTTTCCTACAATCACTCCTACACAGTTAGTAAATTTATTTCTTACCAGATCTACAGATAACTGCTGTATCTGAGCTCTCTACTTAAAATTTGAACATTGAAGGAATCTTATTTCTGATTACTTATAAACCTCACTTCTGAAATGAGACATAAAGGATCTCTCTGTGTTTCTGTATCACATACAGAATGGAAAAAACAACCTTCAAATCTGCTTATTTTACAATTGAAACTCTGTCAAGCTTCTCTAACCGTCCTTCACCTTTCAATATATTTACACTTTACATGGAAAGTGTAGGTGTGGAGGGTACAGAAAACTGCTGGTGACCATTCCCAGCTTTAAGCGAGTGAAAGAAGGTGGCAAGGTTAATTTTATATTGTCATATATCTCAGCCTTGAATAACAGCAATTATTTTCCAAAATGTGTGATGAGGGTGGGAAACCTAAAGGTCTGGAAGAGGACATAAAAGAAAACTTTGACTTGCAGAAAATGATCAGACTGGCTTAATGCACACAAATGTACTGTAGCAAATTTCTAAACAATCTGCAAGCATCTAGCGGACAATGAGATGATAAGAATCAGACAACATGAACTTTAAAATTGTGTTGACCTAATTTCTCTTTTTATGAGGTTATTGGCTTTTGGGAGCAGAGAAATAACGGATCTGATTAACAGCTTTGTTAGCATCATAGTGTAATACAATCCGACACGGAATTGTCATAAGAAAGAACAAAAGTATGATGTAGATCAAATTACTTTTAAAAGGTTGCATGACTACACAAGAGCTGAAAACCCATTATTACTAAATGTGTCTCACACTGGATTGATAGATCAGTGGGACTGTCACAACCTTTAGCCTTGGTTCTGTAGTATTCATCATGTTTTTAATACATTGGGTAACAGTAAAGTTAAAGCCTGCATTTATAACATCCAGAGATGATGCTAAGCAGGTTGGAGAGTAGTGTTCAATTTAAATATTTCTTAATAAGTTTGTGAAATATCCAGAAAGAAGAAAATTGTATTCAATAAAAAATGCATCCTGAACTTCTACCAGAAAAAAACAAATTTTTGGAGTACAAAATGGGAAGTAACAGTTCCGTAGGAAAGTATCTAAGACCACAGTTATAGTGGATCCGAAATGCAGTAAAAGTTGTATTATGCTAATAAAGAAAAAAAAAGTTCATGGATTCTGCATCTTTATACATAAGAAGATTAGTATGTGAGTTTACTTTGTACATGATGCTTTGGCAAAAATATGTTGCAAACCTTCAGCCACAATTTAGAAATATACAGGCAGTGTAAGGAAAATCCAGAAGAGAAAAAAAAAAACAGCCAGTGGATCTGATCAAAGTGATGCAACAAAAAAATACATTTTTAAAAAGCAATTAACTTCTTTGAAGCACTGTAAACAATTATTGATCTATGAAACTGTGTATGTAATATAACTTCATTCAGAATTATTCAGAACAAAATGTTTAGATTTTATTTTAATGAATTGGTTCCTAAACCAAAAGGAATTTTCATAAATGGGTAAAAGAAATTATCTCCCTGTTCCAATATTGATTCCTCGTCAAACATACAACTGATGGAACACTTGCAATGCAAATTCAGCTTTTTGCTCCCAGACATTTTGCAAAAATGAATAAGCTCTTGGGCTTTTTTTTAGCTTTGTTCAATATTTATCATTATTTACTAATATTTTATTGAGATAAATGCCAGTCTAAAACTGACACACCTCCTGACTGATCTCAGGAACTCGTCAGTGTAAAGAGTAATTGAGTATTTATTATGCATTATTTAACCTAACTGATTGTTACCTAGATTCAAAAGGTTTATTCTTCTGACTAGCTAGTTTTAATTTTAGCTCCAAGAACACTTTTTCTTTGCATTTTGATTCATGCACGCAAATGTTCTTTCATGTGTGAATGACCTCTAAATATCATTGTGAATTAAGCCGAATCTAAACTAAATATTTGCAACTTGATTTTATTTTGAACTGGTCCTTTTTGTTTTTTCCCCTTATTGCCTCAAATGTTTGTAGTTATCTATTATTCCTTCTGTTAACACAAATTAATGTCGAGTCCCTGCTATTCAACAAAGCTTCATAGATAAGTGTGTGTATGCATAAAGATATACTTAAAATGGTTAAAATAATCATAAACATGGCCAGTTATTTATCATATTGGAAACGGTGAGAATGAACATTTTCACTCTCACTGTTTGAATTTACGTGTGCCTACTATGATGGTAAAAGTACATTAAAAAAAACCTGAGGGGTACTGAAAGTATGCATATTTTTTGCTGCGTAATTGGCAGGCACGATATCACGTTACTGGGTACCACATGAATTCTGTACTTGCAAATCAGCTAGATGCTATTTGTCACCGCAGCCATATAACTATGCTACCAGTTACCCAAAGATCAGGGCAAAAGTCAGGGCCAAAGTACACTGCTTCCAACATGTTCTTTTGATTGCCATGCAGGCAGCCAGTGGTTGCGTGTTTGAAGCCTGTTATCCAAAGTTCATTCACACACACGCAGCCATTCTCCCAAATGTTAGGAAAACGTGCTGTTACAACAAACCTGCTCCAGCTCTTATATCGATTCACATTCTTTCTCTAAGCATTCACCTTTGTGAAAATCTTTCTTTTTTTTTTTCCCTACGTTTTAGACAAGTAAAGGGCTTAAAGGTAGAGAGATAATTCTCACGGCATATACTGATATGTGTACATGCTTGCAGCAGAAGTGTAAACCAAAAGGATTTTCAAGCCAGACAGTTCTGCAGAAAGTTATTTCTTCCTCAGGTGATGCATACTCCTAGCTTCTGTTATAATACTAACAAGAACTGCATATATGCACTGACGAGCCTCAAATGAACTGAATGAGGCAAGGAAATAAAAATCACAAAATCTCTACTTCTTTTTTTTTCCTCATAATTTTAAAAATAATTGGTAGGCACTACATTTAGTGTTCTACACTTGCCAGATTTGCTAGGGTTGTCTGAGACTGGAAAGAGAGCTTTACAAACACGTTTGATTTTGTGCTATTTAGTCTGTTCCTTCAAGGAAAACTTCAAGCAAAGAAAATGACAAGAAACTCAAAGTTTTTTTCCATAAAATTCAAGCAGTTAAGTCAAGCTTCAAAGTGTCAGCATGTTGACTATGCCAGCTGCATACCGGTGCAAGTGAAGCTTGAAACCAGAAGTACGCATTCAAGGCGATAAACACAATATCCTGGTTCACTGGCGAGTACACAGAGAGTGTACCTACCTGTGAGACTGCTGGGCTAACACGTAAGCACAGTTCCTTTCTGACACGTAAAGACACCCTCTCGCGCGTTCCTGATAAATCCCATGGGAGGCTTTCTTTTCTGAATGGAGAGAAAGGCATTAAATTATGCAAATGTATTAGAAATTCATGTGGTGAGATAATGCAAAAAAAAAACGAACAAAAAAAAAACAGGTTGTAAAGTTACATGGTCTATTCTTACCAAACTTGAAGGTAACACAGATTTTGGCAATGCCTTTAATGAAACCATATTCTTTAATCTTTGCTGGGTTCTTCAAAGAGAAAGACGTGCAAAACGATGAAGGCATTTATTGAAAATATGTGAACTGCTGTGTGAAAATAATTTGATACAGTGCAAGAGCAGTGCAAGTGCTTGTACCATCTAAACTCGTAATTACCCTTCACGCAACAGTATGAATTGAACGCTGTGTTCTGGCAGTAACGATAGATTTGTTGCTCCTTTAATAAGCATTTTACCTGAGGAAGTTTTACCTGCCCAAGCCTTACACCACGCACAAGTGCTTCCCAGCCTTTCAGGTCCTTCCAAACCGATATATTCCATATTTAGTGAATAACTGGACTAACACGCACATCATTGCATAATGACTGAAGTAATTTTAATATACTAAATCAATGAAGTGAAGAGAGGAAAATGTCTGTTATTTGAACAATAAATTACTTGTTATGATTCTCATTTAGGTAGGCACTGCAGGAGAGGTGAGTTCAAATTCAGATATGTACCGGAGTTTCTTCCAATTACTATAAAAAGTTTTAGTGATGAAATAGTGCATTAGCAGATAGCAGCAAATGAACAATATACAACGATGTTCTTTTAAAAGTTTCCTACTACAGCAGCAACAATTCAGATTATTACAAAGATGATGCTAGTAATTAGTTATTTAGAAATGTCTGCAAAGAAATAGGAACATTTTGCTTTTGAGAGCCAAATCTTCGAGTGACGCATTAGAATATAGCATGAAAATACTATAATCTCTTAAGGAGGCAAGAATGAAGGTGTCTTGAATGACAAAAAGGCACAAGTAGAGACACTGTGTAATAGCATCACCAATTTGCAGAAAAGATGCAGACTTTGCTCAGCTACTTTGTGGAATTTGTATTGTTTCCTACTTTAGATAACATTGAATGACACATTTACTATTTACAGCATAAATGGCAGTTATTGTTTACTAGTCATATTTATGAAAAGCCTTTCATCACCCAGTCACAAACCAGAAGCAACAGCGTGTGAATCAAAAAATACTAGAGTCTGCTGTGTTCTTTTATTCCTCAGTCAATAACAGGACATCAAGTAATGTCTCCTCAATAGATGCAGAACTTCTAAACGCTACTGAAAATTAAAATAGTTGTCACTGACTACACACTACACATTGCTTTTATCAAGCTTTAATAAATGATTAAGCTATTTAGCTATAATCACATGGCTCATTGAAATTATATGGCTACCTTATATTCTAGGATGCAACTGGAAAAGCGCTTCTTCAGATTAAATTGTCACATTAGATAAATAAATAGGCAAGACATAGCAATAAGCATCCAAAACATGGATATTTAAGTCAGTGAGTAGCAGCATACTAATCTCTGGTATGAGATCTATATTTAGAGTCTCCAAATAATGAAAGAAAATCTATTAGACCTCAATGGTTGTCGAGAAATTCTCATTGTTCAAGCCAAGTTGAGAGAAACAAGAAAGTTAAAAAAAATTTAGAATTCTTTCTTTTTTAATGTTAGGTAATATTTACAACTCAGAAAAAAAGTGTTGCTATTGTTTTTCTTTTAAGAGTACACATTTGTAAAACTATCTGTATCCCTCACAGTAGGATAATTGTGAGCAGTAGAAATCCAGCTGACTTACACAAAACTGTTCTGTATCCTATGTTAACAAATACTGAAATTGTACTACAGCTCCTGGGTGGAAGATCATTACATTTCATTGTTATCTCCCATTTTTTAATCTCCTTTAGCCAAGAGTATGTGATGAATCAACTGTTCAGATTTAGCCTCTGTTATTTAGGTATAAAGCAGAACAGGATGTGATGACCCTGATGTGTTTGCCATTTATTCGTCCATTTTTGTTGTCCAGGCCAATGGCAGATCTGTTTTCCAGTGGGGTCTGGTTTTTACACAATTGCTTTTATCAATTTCACAGCTGGGTTGGCTGAGGAACAAGGAGGTCAAACACCTTTTCAAAGCTTGCAGAGCCTATGGTTCAGTTAGGATTATAATTTGCTCTGGGCAACTGGTGCCTCTGTGGTTTGCGCTAAACATTAGATAAGGGACACCCAGATATTTTGAGATGCCTGGGTATATTTATGGATTGCAACGGGAGACTTTGGTACTAATTACTTGCTACTATTTTACAATAAGCTACTTTGTAGCTGGTCTAACTCTGTTCCACTCGCCTGTAATTATTTGTGTATACATGTATTGATCACTGTGACTAAGATTCATGTCAGAACTTCCGTGTCTTCCAGACCAACTTAAAATTAAATAGTTATCCTGGAAAAACACGTCCTTTAATAAAAGACGTAAAAACCCTGCATAAACTACCCTTAGGTGAATAATCAGAAGAACTTTTTTTTTCAGGATGTTAATGTACATTCCATGTTTGAGAAGCTTCTCAAATATTCAAAGTGCAAACATTCATACCGTTGCTCAATCAATATTTATAGTTTGAAAACATACTATTGTTACGAATTTTTCAGGTCAGTGAAAAATATCCACTTACAAAGGGACTGCATAGCAAAGGGAAACAGAATGATACGATTTCTTTCTACCACCAACTGAATAGACTATAAGTAATGAGAAGTGTTAAGTTATTAAGTGTTAAGGTCTTATCTCTGTACATACGAAAAAATGAGGTTTGTGTGGATGATTGTCTCCTGTTGTGTATTTCATACATTGAAGGTTTTTTTTAAACTGTCATCCCTATACATTTCTATATTACAAAAGTCCTAAACCTAGAACTCTTATAACACATATGTGAAGACTACTGCAAAGGCTTTTTCTATACTGAAGTGGGCCTGCATTCTGTAATTCCACTGAGCCTGCTATTCAATTATGTACTGTATGAAAAGGTGTTTTTTCTGTTCTAAGGTAATATTACTTAGTGCCCTAGTTCCAGCAGTCTGAAAAATAGCAAATAATTGTTCTCTACTTGCTCTCAGCATGCATTTCATGATTTTACAGGTTTCTGTCACATCTTCGCTTAAAATTACAATTCTAGTTATTTCAGTAACGTAAATGACAAGACATATGAAAAAAATTAATTAAATTTTAAAGTTTCTTGTACTGACACATGATTTTGGGAAAAATCCTCAGGCACACTGTTCATTAGTAGTAGAAATGCCCTTTATCTCCTTTGAGTGACTACAAATTCACGTGATTAATTTAACTTTTCTAGAACAGCCTTATTGTTCTTGCGTGAACGCTTTACGACACACTGAGATCTATCCACCACTCAGGCCAGCATTCAGTTTTTGTAAACATTGTTAGTTTTTGAAACTTTAGCAAGTCACACCTTTTTGATCTGCCCTGTTGGGACTAAATTTATCTTCCTTTTACGCTCCTCTTTCTCTTGTGCATATGTACCAGAAAACAGTCTTTACTCACATAACCACAATTTCTATTT
The DNA here is from genome assembly GCF_964199755.1 of Larus michahellis. Lineage (NCBI taxonomy): Eukaryota > Metazoa > Chordata > Aves > Charadriiformes > Laridae > Larus > Larus michahellis. Next base: position 83,510,998 of record NC_133900.1, on the reverse strand, counting down.
TCCTAGAAAAAAGGTCTCTACTTCACTCAGTCTGCAGTGTGAAACAGGTTCCTGTGCACTCCAGCCTGGCCAGTACGTATTCCCCTATACTACCTGCAACAACACGTGTAGTGAACAGCAGAAACTCTTTCCCTGTTCTCAATATATCTTTTGAGCTTTTATTTGACTCCAAACCAGCCAGAAAATGTCAAAAACCTGTTCAGTCCTTGCTTGGAGTAATACAGAGAAGATCTATTTCTTAGTTTTACAATTTCAAATCAGTAGAGTCCAGAAACTCTACTAAGTAACATAATTTGACAAGAGAGACAAACAGCATAACGTGCACCTTCGTAAAGGCATTTATTTTTATTCAGTCCCTGAATGCCAAGTTTCAAATCCCTAATTCATAGTATGATGGCAGAGGTGTCTTTTAGCAAAATGATTTAGCATGGACCAAAAAACCCTTTTCTGTCATCAAGCTCATCCTGAAAAATGAATGTTTTGGTCAAACTTTGGTAAAATAAATTTATACAAGTGATTAAATAGTTGCAAATATAAAAGCCGTTGAAAGCAGTTCTCTATAACGGGAGATATCAGACAAAATTTGTTACAGACTTTATACAAGTTTATACCTTGAATTGACATAGCATCATGTGTCCTTGATTCACAGACACGCAACAATAAACAGACCATTAAAAATAGAATAATCGGGTGCTTATTTGTGCTTTTATTGATTCCCTTTGTCACTCACACTGACTGGATGAAGGCTAGGCTCTAGTCTCTTTGTTCTGTAATGTCAAAGTAGCTAATAAATCCAAACAAATTAGTGAAAGACAGCACAGATCTGTCACTATCTACAAAACATACACTTTTTTTTTTCCTAAAACTTTTGCAGTATTGTATATCTAAGTTGGGAAAATTGAATCCTTCCTACATATTTGTGATTAATTCAGATGCTTGTTTAAATCATGTGGGGTTGGGTTTGGTTTTTTTTGTTTTCTATTTACTTTATTGCTCAGAGTGGATAATTCTTTCTTTTCTTGGGAACTTTTTTTTGTTATGGAATAGAACTTAAAATTCATATAGCTCTTTTTTATGAGTAATACCATTTGATGAAATATTACATAAGAAAAAAGGAGAATAATTAAGTCAGAGAATGGCTCGGAAATAAACACATCAAGAGCTAGCTTTATTTGAGCTCATCTGCCAGGCTATTTGCTCTGATGGAGTTATACCCAGAGAAGAGGGATCTGTCGTCTCATAGATCACTGATGAAATGCCAGTAAGACCAATGACAAGCTGCATTAATATTGCAGTATTAATCAAATTGCTAGATTCAAATATTTTTGAGTGTAGTATGAATAAGTATTCTTTATCTGACACACAAATGAAGTGGATATTAAAGTTGCAAAAAAAAAAACAAACCTACTTCTGAAAACAATATGGGGATTTGCTTTAGGAATCCCACAAGCCAGATTTAATATAATAGCCAGAATGGCGATTACAAATAGTTGCATTCCCTACAATTCTGTATCTCAACATACTATTGTCTATCAGAAATCCACTGTTCAATCATTTTAATTGAATGCATTCACATTAAGAAATAAGGATCTGAAAACAGAGGTTGCTAAGTCATCTCAACTCATCCTTTGCACGATTCAAGAGTTTTGAAAGATTAAAATTGGATTTTTACATAAAAATGAATGTCCCTCTACTCGTCCCAGGAACAGTGATACGCTTACTGATGTTCAGCTATTTCTTTCCTTATTTTCTGATGCTTCGCTAAACTAGATTTAGTTAGATTGGCAAGGCAGTCAGCAACTCAAACCCCAAAAAGAGTTGAAGGAAGTATCCTTGACTAACTGTTCCTTAAATTCAGTTTGTCTTTTTATGTTCATGTTCTGAAAGCATTCAGTTGTTCAGAGTTCACTGGGTATACTTTTGGCTTGATTGCTTGAGTATTTGCTGAAAGTAAATTTTAAACTGAACATCTGATTATCAAATTTGTAGTTGCCTTCATGCTGGGTTGGTTAGTTACAATGAGTCACGTGATATCTGGATTTTGATTGCCTGGCATACATTGCCAACACCTATTATAATCAAACACAGTTGGAAATCCAAACTGAATTGCTTAAGTTAGTCAAATACATGTGTTACTGCACAGAAGTTAGAGCACAAACTGATTGTAATATTCATAATTCACAATTAAAATGACACACTAAGAATTATTTGCTAAAGGAATTACTGAATCACTCTGAATAATGAATAAATCTGAGAAATGAATCACTCTCAAAGAGAGAAAGGTGAAATTCATCAAATTATTTGTTCTGAATTACTTTTAATTTTCAATATTAAAACTTCATGATAATAATACCGGCCAATCAAATAAAGGGTAAAAATTGGCTATAGAGAATGAAGGTAATACTCTGAATACTCCGAAGTGCAAGAGCAGAAGGCAGAGATTGACAACAGAACTACAGAAAATCATAAACATTTCTTGCCCTGAGCTACAATGTAGATGTTTTAGTAATTATCTACCTATAGAGTTAGTTTTTAGTGGGAGATGAAGGACATTTTTTAGTCTTGAATACCTTCAAAAAAATTTTATCTGATGTGTAATTGGTTAGAAATATATGCATTATGCAACTTTACTTGATGCCCTAGAATGAGTGTGTAAATATTGCTTTCCCAGAATTGTCTCTCGTGTAATATAGACTAAATCCATGGTAAATACAGTTATTAACTACTTGCTGTCTCATGTAATACACTATGTAGACACTTCAGACCATGTAAATATGTTTGAAAAGTCCGTAATGGAGGATAGATCAGTTGCAAATTGCAACACCCTTAATAAAACTTCTCTCAGGGTCAGGAAGACTCCCCTAAATTAGACTCATTCTCTCCACTACTTATTAGTTACCTGCAAACCATCATTGAAGTAAAACCCAGTAAATCTGCCATTGTTGTCTTCAACAGAACTAGCTAAACCTTTATGATGGAATATCTGAACAACCGGCAACTTGGACAGAATCTGTAGAGACCTATGGTTCTATCTTTCAAGTTTACAGATAGAGCTAGGAGTAAAAAATAATTATTTCAGAGCCTGAATTGAACTAATTTTTAGCTGACAATTATTTGATCATTAATCAAAAACATAATTCTTTAAAGCAACCCATGCCCATACAACTTTATATTGAGGCAACACCATCAATACAAATTATGTACAGCATCATGTGGAGTTATTCAATCAACAATTCCCGGAGATCATCTTTGCTACAGAGTATGAAAGATCTGGGAATCCTTTTCTAGGATATTAGGCTTCATGTAGAAGCACCAGCACATTTGCAAGTACTTGATATGAAAATGGTATTCCTTCAAACACGTCAGGGAGCATTTTCAGCACAACACACTGAGATTTAGCTGCTTGATTCTCATTAATGTTAATAGGAGTTGCATGGCTACATCCCAGTGGACTTAACTAAAATGTTGCCCCTTCCAATTCGCATCTGCATACCACATGCCTGTTCAGTGCAGTCTGACTGTTGCACTAGTTCTTCACAGAACATACAATAACAGGAGCTCGCACTGTAACTGAATTCAGGTAGAGATCTCATGAAATTAAACTTTAAAAAAGTCATTGAGAAACACAAGCCAAGAATAATGCAAAGTAATAGAGATGTCTCCAATAAATGTGGATAGAATAATAGAATCATAGAAACACTGGGGTTGGAAGGGACCTTTCAGATCATCAAGTCCAACCATCAACGTAACCCTGACAAAAACCATCACTAACCCGTATCTCTAAACACTACATCTACCTGTCTTTTAAATACCTCCAGGGATGGTGACTCCACCACTTCCCTGGACAGCCTGGTCCTACGCTTGATAACCCTTTCAGTGAAGACATTTTTCCTAATATCCAATCCAAACCTCCCCTGGCGCAACTTGAGGCCATTTCCTCTTGTCCTATTGTCCGTCACTTGGGAGAAGAGCCCGACCCCCCCTGGCTACCCCCTCCTTTCAGGGAGCTGTAGAGAGCGAGAAGGTCTCCCCTCAGCCTCCTCTTCTCCAGGATGAACACCCCCAGCTCCCTCAGCCGCTCCTCACCAGACTTGTGCTCCAGACCCCTCACCAGCTCCGTTGCCCTTCTCTGGACACGCTCCAGCCCCTCAATGTCTTTTTTGTGGTCAGGGGCCCAAAACTGGATAGTTGCATTTTAAACAAAAGTTATTATATGAGGCAGTGATTATAAATGGTATCTTGGCTACAGTGTACAGCAATAGGTTAGGGCTAGGATGACCTGCTCTCCATTCCTAACTCTGTGAGACTTTGGATAAAACCTTTCATTTTCTCTGCCTTGGTTTCTGTAGTAGTGAAACAGGAGTAGTGAAATTCGCCTCTTTGTTGTATTGCTTATGAGAGAACTCTATCAAAAAAGGTATTATTTATCCCTGAAACAACCAAATGTTCGTGTTCACTGGTGGGCTAACCTAAGAGAAAAATTTAGATATATTCAATGTTAAATACACAGAATCGTTGAACCCAAACTCCTCTCAAGTCACATTCAGACACAGCAGATGCAGGGTTAGGTTTAAAGATAGTCCTATACAGTCTACAAAATACATGCTTTTAACAGGGTATCAAAAATTTCAATTTTTAACACAGCACAAAATGAACATGTCTCTATTCAGAGTTGCAAATATTCCTTAATCAAACTGTTTAAGAAGAAATAAAGAACATAAAAAGCTTAACTTGTGGGGAAATAATCTGGGAAAACCAAAATATTAGAGACTTTAGAAGAAGCAGTAAGTATGTACTGTTTGTCTTGAAGACATCAATTACATATTGGGATTTTATTTAGGTTAGCAATGTTACATCAAGAATGAGTGCAAATGAACTTTAGAGGACTGTCTCTTCTTTATGATGTAACTTGAGAGTGTTTTGCAAAGTTATAGCTTTCATTACATGCCACCCATTGTTTTGATTAAGAAACTATTGTCAGTTCTGTTGGGACCTCAGACTTTAAGCTGCAGAGTATTCTAACTCCTGTTGTCTGCAATAAGTGCCAAGCACCATGCACAGTCTGATTCCTAAGTATTACTTTTTCAGCTTCCTTTATTTATGTCAAGGAAACTAGATATTTAGACAGCAATTCAGAATTACATTTACAGTCTCACAGCAAGTACTTTTGCAATAAGTACTGATCATTAAAACACAGGTCTACCAAACAAACAAATAAACCATTCATAATTAATTAAAATCAATAATTCTGGAAAAGACTTTGTTGTCCCTCACCCCATTTTCTTAGAATACTTGGGAAATTTTGCATGCTCTTGTTTATATTAGTTTTGCATTAGTCATAGCATACCATAAAAACAAGATCATTACCCAATTCATTGGAACACGATGAAGAAAAAGATCCACATTTTAATACTAATGTTACCAAGCTTATTAAATCTTGCAGAAAATAGTTGAACACCTACACAATAAACAATGGGAACCAGGTACACTTCTGAATAATGAAGAGAACAGAATATTGCACCAAGAGTTCTTATGCAATGCTATAAATCTACTGTAAAAAAACTTTATGGATTGAATAGGACTTTGACCTGTCAGCTTTCATTATTCCTCCTCAGTAAAACTGCTTAGACTTCTAACTTGCATAGATTTTTAACTGCTTTGAACCTGTACTGATAGCCATAGCTGTTGCTCACATGGGAAATTTACAATAACGAGGCAACTGTACCCCAATTATTCACAACAAGCCATCTGCTTGCTAAATATGCTGGGAATTTTTCTCAAAAATTGGATAGATTCAGATGTACGATTTTGTATATGGTGTTACTTGTTCTTAGAGGAACAGAACTACAGGTGTGTAGATTTTGGATATAGGTCATCAAAGTACACAAACGTTTTGATGCACGCCTAAAAGAGAGCTAAGCATTACAAAGTGAAATTGAAATAATGTAAATTTGACTATTTGGACACTGTTGCAGAATCCATGACCCTACATTAATTGCTTAGGGTCTGTGTGCAATTTATGAGTCAAGTTACCTGGTCAGACAGGATTTATTAACATCTTTTGGTTGAGAATGGGACTTTCTAGTCTATTTACTAGGGGAACACTTGGAAGAGATATGTTGGCCTCATGTACATAACATGCATTGTCTGACATTTTTCCCTCTGCTGACTTGCTGCCCAGAATTCATTGATGAAACTAAGCAGCTATGAACTTTTTTTTAGGACCAGAAGAATTTACCCCTATCCAACTGTAGAGGAACCTTCACTTTTTCATATATCCCTGATTTCCCCACACATGCCACTTCTTCATCAGTTTAATGGCAAGAGTTATTGTCAAACACGTGGTAGATCTCCATTCAATTTCTTCCACTGCATGCGTTCATAGCCTGCCTAGAAAATACCGTTTTCCCCTAGAACGCTAGCTTTAGGCAGGTTTTGTAGGGGAAGCTGTTGTAGTATTATTTCTTTTTACTTGTCTTCCACTTGCGTTCTATTTTTATTCATTGCACCTTGTGCGTGCTCCCAAAAACACACATCAGCTGAAGCCCTCCACGTTCACATGAGCAAACTTTGGCCTGAATTAAAATAAAAAATAAATAAAACTGCTCAGCTCAGTAATGTCATCTCAGGACTGAAATAAGAAAATTAGACTCCTGTAGAATTCTAAATTTTGGAAATAACACTGAATTACACCTTAGAATCAGTTGCCTACATTCCAGATTCTATTTTTATTTTCTTTTGAATCTGATATTATTTATCAGAGTAAGGTCTCATTAGGATAGTTAGAATATGCTTAACCTTTCCTATTCCTTCTTGAAACCTCTTTGCAAGGAAATGTAATGTACTTTAATACCTGATATTTAGTATATATAATAATATAGTATATATAATACTTGATATTTAGTATCAAATTTGGCTCATCATGTCCGTCCTTAAATTCCACGTGGAATGTACATGCTTTATGAAGCAAATGACAAACCTTGAAAAGGTGATATCTTTACAGTAATCTGCCCCCATCACAGCCACTTTAATACAGTAGCATGTGTTAAAATAAATTTTGCAGTTTTTAAAATACATATGCATACCTCCCACTGTCACCGAAAACTAATGAAGATTATTTGAACTCAAAAACTGAGATACAAAATCATGTGTTACTTAAACAACTACTCACTTTTTTAGACCTGAACTATTACCAAAAGGAAAGTTAATTTTCCAAATCGTTTTTTTTTGGAATAGTGTGACTGTTTCATTAAATTCAGGCCAATCAAGATATACTCTGACTTCTCCAAAGGATAGATAAAAAGAGTATCAAAATACCTCTTCTATTTCATTTGAATGAAAACTATGAGCACGATTTCTGTGAGACTATGTTGGGAAATAGCTAAGTATTTTGGCCCAGAGCCTGTACAGATCGTGCTCTGATGTCTGTATAGCATTTTCCCGCCTCGATCTCCACCCAGCTTAAAGATCTGATTACATTTTGAAGCAGTGTCTTCATTTAAGGTCAAGAAAAATCTTTAACATGTTAATCAAAGTGAATACTTATTGTCATATCTCAATTCTGACATTTAAAAGAAACTTCATGCAAATGAGATATGTGATTGAATTACTAGAAAAGGCTATCAAATACCGAACACAGAAACACAATGAACCTCACTACATTGACTGAAGTCCTTCATGTGCCTCCTCTAAAGTGCAAATTAGACTGAGATTTGTGAACTTTGAAGTTTAGGAACCCTTGGATGTATGTTCCTTAGTGCATACTGATGTCTACACTAAATCAAAATTGAAAGTATACCATGAAACAAAATTTCTTGCTGTTGTGTTTCCTGTGCTTGTAGACTCAGAACTGAAGAGCTGGTAAGTTCAATGAAGTTTTCTGATAACCCTGAAGATTGTCTTTTAAAAAAAACACCATTATTTTGCGACGGTTTCCTTTTTGACTTTACTACTTTCCTCTGATCTGATTTTATTAAAAAGTAACATATTTAATTCACAGGCCACTTCCTTCTACTATTGAAATAAATATTTTATCAAATATGGAAGCTAGCTTTCTCATTTCAGGAATGAAAATGTACTGCAAATGTAAAGATATTTGTAGTAGGCAACAAAGGGCGACATTAGTGAAAAGGTGGAGTGTTACAAATTGATTAAATAACTTTACATAGTTTTCTCATTTTTAAACTTCAAGAAATTTAAAACACCATTCTAAATAGATGGAACTTGATCCCATAGAGGTTTTTCATTCGTACAGATCCAATCTGCTAGACTTTTACAAATCCCGTCAATTGGTAGACAAGGGGAGAGCCGTGGATGTTGTCTACCTTGACTTCAATAAAGCTTTTGCTGCTGTGTCCCATAGATCCCCACAGAGAAGCAGAAAAAGTATGTGCTGGATGAGCAGACAATGATGTGGATTGAAAACTAACTAAATGACTGGGCCCAGAGTGTTAAGATCAGTAGCATGAGTGTTGGCAGGTGATCCTTCCCCTCTGCTCAGCGCTGGTGAGGCCACACCTGGACATGGAGCTACTAGACAGAGTCCTGTGAAAGGCTACTAAGATGATTAAGAGACTGGAGCATCTCTCAGATTAGGAGAGGCTGAGAGAGCTGGGACTCTTCAGTCTAGAGAAGAGAAGGCTTGGGGGAACCTTATCAATGTGTATAAATTCCTGAATGAGGGGTGTAAAGCAAATGAAGTCAGGCCCTTTTTAGTGGTGTAAACTGACAGGAGAAGAGGCTACAGACACAAAGGGAGGTTCCATTTGAACATCGGGAAACATTTTTTTAGTGTGAGGGTGACTTAGCACTGGAATGGGTTGCCCCAAAACGTGTAAGCTCCATCCTTGGAGATAGTCAAAAGCCATATAGACGTGGTCCTGGGCAGCCTGCTCTAGGTGGACCTGCTTGAACACGGGGTTGGACTAGATGATCTCCACAGGTCCCTTCAAACCTCATCCATTCTGTGATTCTCTGAGTCTGTGTGATTCTGTATTTCTGATCCTGTAATTCTGTTTTACACCGCAACAAATAAAAGTAGAAGCAACTAAGAACTACCTTACAATGAACTACAAGTAAAACATGCTAAGATTTGAGACTTGGGCAGTTAATTTAATGTCAAAGCCCCATGCAGATTTGGTTCCAGATCCTAGCTATAAATCTGGAATCTAATTTTGCAAGTCCCAGGTGAGTTCTTTTAATTCTGGACTTAGGGTAAAAAGGCAGCAGCGACATTGCATTTGTTCTTTGATAAGACTGACCAAATTTCTGCTGTTAAAATTTTCCAAACAACTCTTGAATCTTCAGCAGGGTTATTAATGATAATATTCCTGTATCTCCCTTTCTGTCACTTAATCTTGCAGAGCGTGGAAGACCTCCTGCTGAATGTTCGTGCCTCTCACAGGTGCCAGTGGCGGCTGATAGCATGCAACAGTTCACAGATACACTAGTAGCAGAAATACTTCGCAGGTCTGGCATCCAAGACAATTTCAGATAGAAGAGTAAAAAATAGAAATCAAATGGTTACATATTCTTACTGAGGCACCTACTGTACGATTTTCATAAATTAAAGATTCTTAATGCTCCTAATTGCTCAGACCAATATACTCAAGGGTGTAGCTTCCCTTGGTGCATAGATCCTTCTGTTTGGTGCTGCATATGAACCAAAGAACTACACTGAAGTCTCCTACATAAAACAGTTAATTCAACTAAGAACTAAGTTCAAGTTTTCTTCAATTGTTACCTCTAATTAATTAGATAAATTTTTTACTTGTTCTGAAGGTTCTATTAATGGGTAATAATGAATGTCACTCCTTTCCTTAATTAAATTACCCTTTCATATACTTCAATGTCAATTGTTGTTAACTATGGTCATATTATCAGCAGTAAATTAATTACAGCTAGGTGTTTGGTAATATTTCATCTTATTTACGAACAGTAGAAAATATCCAATAACATTAGTGTCAGTTACTTAAAAGCATTTACTATAAAAATGCTTTTCTTTTTCTCAAGGAATCACAGCTTTTAAATAGAAGAATTTTACTCCTTCAGGAGTATAAAAAATTATTTATTAACAGTACAGCTGTGACGGTTGGAATGAGAGCAATCACACAAAGAGAAACCAGTAGAAGCTGTGAACCTGTAGGGCTAACAGAGGGCTCTACCTTAAAAGCTAACTCTTCAATATACACTCAGAGATATTCTACACAATTGGAGACTGTGAATGTGTATACTCTGGGTTTCAACCTGAGCAATTTATCCACACTTAATAGTTGTTTTTTGAACCAAAGGAATTTCCTTCTGTTGAGATTTACAAAAAAGGACTGTTGTAAACTACAGAACCTCTTTCCAGTAAACACTTGTATCTCAACACAAAATACATTAGTACGCCTAAGATGAAAGGTAATTAACAAAGTTGGTTTTGGAAAGTCATTGCACTGTACCTGTAAGCAATAGGAAAGTCATTAGAAACAGAACTCTGGTATTATTAATAATATATCATTCCAGTAAAGCAAGCAAAAATATTTTTTAATATATCTAAAGACCACTAAAGCAATCTTTTCTTTTTTTTTTTTACCAGTTTTACAAAGTCTAAGAGGAAAAATTGTTTTTATAGTCCTAATTCTAAAGGTAGAAAGATTTGTATAAGATGAGAGATAAAGGCCATGACAAAAAAAAAAAAAGTGAGAACATTGCCAGGAGTCACTAATCTTCTGCTTTGTTTGGACGAATCCGATTTGCTCATCTGTGAATTTATAATACAAAAATAATTCCTATAAATTCATTAATACATGGCTTGCAAATTCCAAGTGGATTGTCTTTTTTCCCCATTCTTTTCAGCCAATAATCTTTAGCAACACTTAAAGGCTTTGCCGGGGTGATGGAGGAAGTTAATTTAGAAAACAGAATCACTTGCAGAGGCACTGAGACTTTACTGCAATATTACACAGATGGCTGAGCATTGCACCAGTATGGACATGTTCTCACCAACTCTGCAAATTAATAAACACGTTCATCATACAAAGATGATAGAAATCTGGGCCAATATCCCTATTTCGCTCACTATCTAGCATGACATAGAATCCTGGCTTTAATTAAGTATCTGAAACATACCATCACTAGCACCCTTTTCTTTTTGACTGCCAAAAGCCTCACATAACCTTAGTCACCGTGATATACAATTATAAAAGTTTTTTTTGCAGATCACCATTCTGTGATTCTGTGAAAATACTACGTCTGCAAAATTGCACATCATGATGTTTCTTAGAATAAAGACAGAAAAATCTAATGATTTTATCTCCATGTACTGGTTTTGCCTGGGATAGAGTTAATTTTCTTCATAGTAGCTTGCATGGGGCTATGTTTTGGATTTGTGCTGAAGACAGTGTTTGATAAAGCAGGGATGTTTTAGCTGTTGCTGAGCAATGTTTTTTGCTTCTTTCTTGTTCTGCTTCTCAGACTGCCCCACCAGTAAGCAGGCTGGGGGGGCACAAGATATTGGGAGGGGACGCAGCTGGGACAGCTGACCCAAACTGATTAAAAGGTTCACACCACACCATACAATGTCATGTTCGGCAATAAAAGCTGCAGGGAAAAAGGAGGAAGGGAAGGGATATGTCCAGAGTGATGGCATTTGTCTTCCCAAGTAACCATTACACGTGATGGAGCCCTGCTTTCCTGAAGATGGCTAAACATCTGTCCAGGAAATAGTGAATTAATTCTTTTTTGCTTGCATGCCTGGCTTTTGGCTTACCTATTAAACTGTCTTTATCTCACCCTACTATTTTTTGCACTTTTACCCTTCTGACTCTCTCCCTCATCCCACCGGCGGCGAGTGAGCGAGCAGCTGTGTGGTGCTTAGCTGCTGTCTGGGGTTAAACCAGAACACCAGAATAATTCTGGATATGTGGGTTACATAATGCTTACATTTATCTACAAAAATGGTAATAACAAGGTATATTGGCAATAGCCACAAGTATTAATAGCTTTCAAAATAGAAGGAGAAAGGTCAGATTTGGTTTTACCAAACAGCAAAATTCTCATTTGATATTAAATACTTTAAAAAATAAAAGTAAGTCTGTAAGAAGGAAAGCAATAATGAGCCAGATCACAAATAGTTAAACTGTATTCTCCATGCACACAACTACCTGCAGAAATGCCATTTTACAGTTCCATCTTTTAAAGTTAGATATAGAACCCATATAGATTTATATGTAAACAACAGTTTCATATAAACAGTGGATGAATCAAAGATATATAGTATATCAATATCATCAGTATATATCAAAGATATATACTAGATCCATACAAGAAGGGTGAAGTAAATGGCTTGCCAAAAGGACCCAGCTACAGTTGCAAGTTTTTGATGTCTAGCAGATTGTTTGAAAAAACCTGAAGTACCTTGGGATTCAACGGTTTCCCAGGAAGGCAAGATTCAGTAGAAAGAGCACAAGAAGGACGTGGACCTGTTGGAGCGGGTCCAGAGGAGGGCCACGACGATGATCCAAGGGCTGGAGCACCTCTCCTATGAAGACAGGCTGAGAGAGTTGGGATTGTTCAGCCTGGCAAAGAGAAGGAGGAAGACCTTAGAGTGGCCTTCCAGTACCTGAAGGGGGCCTACAAGAAAGCCGGGGAGGGACTGTTTGCAAGGGCATGTAGCGATAGGACGAGGGGCAATGGTTTTAAACTAGAGCAGGGCAGGTTTCGATGAGACATTAGGAAGAAGTTCTTTACACTGAGGGTGGTGAGACACTGGCCCAGGTTGCCCAGAGAGGGGGTGGAGGCCCCATCCCCGGAGACATTCAAGGCCAGGCTGGATGAGGCTCTGAGCAACCTGATCTAGTTGCAGATGTCCCTGCTGACTGCAGGGGCGTTGGACTAGATGGCCTTTAGAGGTCCCTTCCAACCCAACACATTCTATGATTGTATGATCTTTGAACATGTTTTTCTTCATATTTCTGCTCCTTTCTGCAAAATAAAATGATAGTTCATCTATGTAATGCATCTCATATAACTCTATAACTACAATTTTATATCAATGATGAACAACCTTGCTGCCTCAGGAACCAAATAAGCTTTTCTTAATTGCAACAAGGGACATGTGATATTCACCTCAAACATATTCCAAGATAATTTGGGGAACTTAGAACTGATACAACTATTTCACTGCAAACACAAAGAATAAGCATTTTAGTCTAGAAGACTTTTTTCAGTACTCGTAGCAGCTGCCCTTCATGCTTTAAAAAAAAGAAGTAAAAATGACAGACTTTATTAGATTTAATTAGTTTTGCACCATTGCTACTGTCATGTCATAATACAATTTTTGACAATTTATACTATGACATGACAATGGAAGCACACCATCAGCTAGATCAAATGCACTGCACAGAAAAATAAAGACGAAACAGTATTATAAAATTCTTTAAGTTTTTAAGACAAAGAGTTCTAGAAAGCAAAAATGAACGATTTCAAAATAAATGCTTTCTGGACATGTTTCCAAAAAATGTATAGATTTTTAAATGCTGAACATTTTAATGAATGCAGAATTTTTCATGGGGAAAATTCCTAACTTTTTGACATACGAAAAATGAAACAGCTCCAGTGAGAACCACTTTGGGGTTGCCTCTGCAATCAACAGAGTACATGTTGTTTTACACACAAGGTAACATGCATTAATTAGCTGATGTAATATTATGACTAACAGATGGGATGCATAAAACGGTGCCAACAACACTTCAGCAGTTCTTATTTAATACATTCACCTTTAGGAAAGTCATGAAGATTCAAGGATAATGTCATTACCTTTTGCTTTTATGTCTTCAAATGCCCTGCTTTGATACTGATGTTTAACTGTGAGAATGATGTTATTCAGGACATTGCCTTCATTTGTTCAGTCTAGTTGTTAAATTATGCCTGCAGTATAAAAATATTGGTTATTCAGAGCAAAAATACATGTGTTACTATAATGCCCTAATTTAAATTTATATCTTTCTAAGAACATTGCGCTCCTCTTCATTTCCATCATAAATGTTGGTATAGACTTCAAATGCAGAAGTGAGCCCAAACTGTGAAACTTTAATAGATGTCTGTGCTTACTCTACTGCCCCTTAAAGAGGTTTCTGATATTTTTGAAACAAATAAAAGCCATGTTTTTGCTGGCAGTTATTGCTGCACTACAGATGGTCAAGGACATATGTGGGTAAGAGAAAGTAAAGAGAATGGACTAAAAGCTGCAAATCACTATTTTTCTCAAAAGCTGTAGATAACAAGTAAGCTCCATCGATGATTTCAAAACATGTCTATCACTCTAAAATATTTATTAAAATGGTTCATGCAAACATTTGAATTTTAGAGAAGTAGAGCTCTAAGAAATGGTTGCAAAAGCCTTGCAAATTATGATTTTATCCCATGACTACTAGGAAAACCAAATATATACAATAAAACCTGGGAGTGGAGATCACACTTTTCCCTTCCAAACTACAGCCCACAGACTAAATGCATGTTCTTCTTGGGTGTCATGTTCCAGCCCCAGTTTGCACACTGACAGAGGGGTGAAAAGAATGCTCCAATCTTTGTTTTTCGCTAACTGTGAAAATAGCATAGGGTCACCCACCTCTTGCACCCAAACTACAGAATGGCCTGCTTGAATTACCACTGACATGTTACATGCGATCTCGGCGATCAACAAAAGCAACACACTGCATATGCAAAGGCAGGAGTTTATTGTTAATCTAATTAAAGTCCTTGTACTCTAATCAAAGAATTCTTATTCGTTCACTTGCAACTATGCTAACATTGATACTTTAAATAACACAGAGCTAAAACGATACAAACTCAAACTATCTAGTGTCTACCCCTTCCTTTGGTGATATTTACTCCATCTCCACTGTCGCATTGGGCTTTAAGGTAAATGACTAGTCTCGGGTAAAAGGCCGTATAGCTAGGCATCAGCATCCTGATTCCATGAGATTATGTTACGAATGATGGAAAAATCTCTATTTCTTCCATATACAGCATTTTCTGCATCTAGATATCTTTGTTTCAGGAACCTACTCAGGTTTAGGTTTGATATAGGCACCTATAACAGTTGTGGATATGCAAAAATACAAAAACAAAACAAAACAAAACAAGAAAAAAAACACAAAACCAAAACAAAAAAATACCAAAACAAACAAACAAAGTTCCCAGGACACACGGAAGTCTAGTTTCAAACAAGGATGAGGCATTTTCAGCATATTCAGCAATTGTCCGGTTTTGACTATTTATTAAATCTTGTATTAGGCAACTTTGCTTTTGTTGGATCTACTCACAAATAGGTTCCTGTTTAAGATATGGGTGTTAGATTCTGTATTAATGTGCTTACCTCGTCCTGCATTTGAATCACAAAATATAATCAATTGTAAAGATTTTCTCAGAATGATAAAGCTTTTTTTTATTGGTATTAATTTGCACGCATTCATTTCCCTGGATTACTGCAATCCACAACTAACATCATTCTACAAAACTTTACATATTTTAATCTGATGCCACTTTAACATGACAAAACAATGTTGATTCAAAGTTTTATGTTGTTTAGAAAATGGGTTTTCTTGAAGACATGCCACAGGACTGCACACATATAATAAACTACTTCTATTATACTGGTCTTGCACACCGACTTTTTTTTTTTTTTTAAAAAAAACATAAGGAGAAGAACATTTGAGGTGATCACTAGTTTATAAATGTTCATGAAATGTTTGTCTTTTTGTAAAGCAGCTCTTTGAGCAGTTCAGTTTGTTTTTCATGTACAGACAAATGATTACAATGTAAGAATTGTATGAATGTAAGAATCAGTACAGCATTTGGCTGAACAGCCTCTTGAAATACCATCTAAAAACTTTTAATTAGGTAGAATCTAATGAATTATATCATTTAAGTTGAGTTAAATAGCTGCTTTATGTATGAATTTGTTTTTTACCCCTTTAATGCCTATCCCATTGATGAGGATAAAATAGCAGAGCATTTAAAAAAAAAAAAAGAGGGAGAAGACATTGTATTTGTCCCTCTTAATGGTAAAGAATGTATGTATTTTAAAGTATGAACTGTACTGCAGAGCTTTAATTTCGATTAATAATTAAAATCAACTTAAGCAAGATTAAAAGGTAAAACAGATGATTACTTTATTTATTTAATGCATATTTTATGCCTTTTTCTTAATGAAAAAGACATATAATTGTCTTAGAATGGCAGGCAATACAAATCAATAGCTGTCAGATATCTAATGAAAGTCCCAGTTCAATTTTCTGTTAAAACCTAAACCCTTTCTTTAAAGGCCTGAGATCACAGATCATTCCAATTAACCAGAATATGCAGGACGTTTCCCAGTTCTGGCTGAGATTTTCTTCTAGTTGAGCACGTTAGACTTCCAGAACTGGTTCTATAAGAGGGTAGAATTTGGCAAATTTTTCACAATTCCATTGATTTCTATGTGAAAAATAGGTCTGCAGGTTTTATATCCACTGGAGGAGAAGAGCTTCAGATGGACCAACCGATGTATGTTATAATATAAAATTATAAACCACAAAGTTGGTTTCCCCTATGCTATTACCACCGAATACTTCATTATTTAAATTTTGATTCACATTCAAAATGTTCCATTCTCAGAATTTACTTTAATACCAATTTATTGCAAGGATTTCTGGATTCTGACTTCCAGTTTACTTTGTGCATTTGTTTCCTTTTAATTGTTATTCCATCTAAAAAATAAAAATATCCTTCAGACACAAGAGATACAAAAGTCTTTTCATTTTATAGACTCAAGAATGATGCACAGGGAAACTAATGATATGTCTAAAGAGACAAGGAAAGCATTTGCCAGACGTATGGGAAGGATTTCCCAGATTTCCCGAGCATCCTGTCACCAAAGTAAAACAGTTACTAAAAATACAAAACAGCCTAGGAGAAATCACCAGTTGCCTCAAGACCTGAACTTCAATCCATACATCTGGGCGGGGGCAACCCCCGGTATCAATACAGGCTGGGGGACGAAGGGATGGAGAGCAGCCCTGCTGAGAAGAACGTGGGGGTACTGGTGAGCGAAAAGCTGGGGGAAAAGGTGGTGAAACACAGGTTGCTCAGAGAGGTGGCAGATGCCCCATCCCTGGAAACATTCCAGGTCAGGTTGGATGGGGCTCTGAGCAACCTGATCTAGTTGAAGGTGTCCCTGCTCATGGCAGGGGGCTTGGACTAGGTGGCCTTTAAGGGTCCCTTCCAACCCAAACTAGTCTATGATTCTATGAAAACGTAAGCTTTAGGACTGTACATTTAGACCATACCATCACGAAGCTCAAATCCACAAGGATATAATTCTTTAAAGGTGAATTTGAAGTTTAAAGCAAACATCACTCCCCAAACATGTCAAAAGTCTGTAAGGACCTCCATTTTTGAAATGTGGTAAATGCCTCAATGTTTGCTTCAGTAAATACATCAATTCGCCACATGAGAGACCTATCATAGGACCAAGATCCCAGAATCAGATCTTCCTCCACCTGAGCAGGAGGGAAAGCCTGATCTGAGGGAGGGTCAGTGAATATTGGCCCTGCGCAAGCACAGAAGCTTCCAGAACAATTCCCATCGGAAGGATGCCCTGACGGAGTCCATTTTTTTGTAAAACAGTTCACTTCTTCCCAATAAATGATTTAAGAAGTCAGTTATGCAATGAAAACTAACAGCACTTAAAAGATTTTTTACCTCAGGAGATGCCCAAGGCTTGGGCCTGTCCAGGCAGAGCAGCTGGGCAGGACACTGGAGGCTGCCCTCTGGGGCGGGTGGCCATGAGGCAGCCGGGCCGTCACCTCACCCACAGGCACTGTCCCATGGCAGGCAGGGCACCCAGCGGGGCCGATGGGCGTTGGGAAGGACGTTAACAACCCGTGTCCGAGATCGGTGCAGGAAATCAAACTGCCCACAGACAGAACGCGGGGCAGGCAGGGCTGGGGGGCTGCTGTGGCAGGGAGGGAAGGACCCGGCTGGGCTAAAATGGTGTCTGGGCCTGCAGGGCATGGGGCAGGCCTGAGGGACGCCGGCCTGGGCCAGGAGGGCCCGTTACTGCACTGAGGGCACCAAGGCAGAAAAAATTTTTACACATATATCTCCGATGGTCCTAATAGAGAATTCGTAAGAAGATACCCGGTCAAAGCATTGTTTGGTCAGCTGGCAGGATTTCTCCCTCAGGTATACATCTTTTGACATATATATTTTCAGTCAGACAATCCAGCCTGTTTTCTTTTTTTTCCACTCAAAGGTCATTTGCTGAAGTAGGGACTTGCCTTACTTGCACACAAAAATGTTAATTACTGTGAAATAAATTTTCAATAAAACTACATTAATATATTTCCTTCAAAACAGACTTTCAACCACGTTGAAACATTACTTACAGTTATCTAAATACAGTTCAAGAAGCCTACCTCGAAATGTTTGTTTCCCAAAAGTGTTAAGACCAAAATATTTGGTTGTGAAATGTAGCTGGATGAAAATGTTTACTGTCTTTTTTTTTTTTTCACTGATATAGACATAACAAAATCACTGGAACTGAGACATGCAGACATTGCATCTGTTTTACTTATATTTGAGTTCAGAGTTGTAATGCAAATTTGAATCTAAGAATCCATGATTTTTATCTGTATAAATATTTATTAGTGGTTTAGTCATAGATAAGATACATTTACAATAGTTATTGCTTGTATATCATAGAATCATAGAATCACCTAGGTTGGAAGGGACCTTTCAGATCATCTAGTCCAACCATCAACCTAACTCTGACGAAAGATTAAGCAAATAAAATCTAATGAAATATTAGATCAAAATAAAAGGCGTGTATTTTATCAGACGTGAAGAACAGAGAGCTGGCAGTTACGTGGATCAGGGTTTTGGTGGCAGACCAGCATATCCTACAGCAGGGAGGAAAGGGGAAGGGTTAAACAGCAATTCTCAATTACTCCACACTTCTATTTTGAAAATAAACATATTAGTGTTTTGGGGAAGAGCCTGCATTACAGCTTGCTTCTAACAATTAGACAAGAACTAGCATTACTGAGAAAGGTGTCAAGAGAGCTAACTGTTGACTCTGGAGATAAATGTTGCAGAGGTTCCTGATTCATAGCTTTCGCTGCAGCTCCATAAGAAAGCAGGATTTACTTCTACTAATGAACTTAAACTGCTACCCTTACATTTCCCCCCTCCCACAAACACCAAGAAAAGAATAGGAGTTTTCAAAGCAGGATTTGAGGACGCAAGACAAGTTTCCTGTTAATTAATCAGGCAGGTCTTTAAATACCATTTTCATGAGGGAATGTTTTAAATTAACAAAACTGATTTCACTGAAACTCAGAACATCACCGTTTCTTCACATTCCTATTTAAAATGATAAGTGGGTAATTGTATTTCTTTTTTACAAGCAAAACTTTTAAACATATGTATCAGAAAAAATATATAATGAGTTTGAAAAATGAGTTACTGTAATTGGAAACATAGTATCGGTAGTTATTCAAATGCAATTTTTCTTAGTTGCCATATTTGTAAGGTAATTTCAGCTATTAAATCAGTGATACGATTTACAAACATCCCTTTCTATGTTTGGTGTACCCATAATTTATATTCTCACTTGCATCTGTCCTTATGGTATGCAATGCTTCTTTCTTTCCTATAGCCTGAATCACATGAGCTGACTTGAGCATTAACCTAAGCCATCCCTCCCACCTGCAGAAGACAAATAGCTGCCAAAACTTCTCCTTATATTGAGGTTTAAACTTTGACCCCGGTCTCACAGCTCAACGACAAAACCAAGCCAAAAAGCCTTGTGCACTAGACTAGGAGGTACGATCCTGTCTATCAAAGATTAATGCTTTTCCTAAATTCTTTGCCTTTGTCTTCCTAGCTTGTATGTGTACGTTGATAGGCTACCTAATACTGTCTGATGAATGCTCTTGTCCCTATTGTGTTACTTCTACATGTAAAAGTACTGCCTTACTAGTAGCTAGGAAAACTTCTGCACTGTGATACATCCAATAGTTGTGAAAATGAAGATATTATTACATACAAATTCTGTAATAAAATAGATTGTCATTTGCATGTATAGTATTTTTATCTTCCCACCTGAACTATGGCATCATATCTAGAATACTGTGTCCGGTATTCTGTGTCCGGACTCCCCAGTACAAGAGAGAAATGGAGTTACTGGAGAGAGTCCAGCAGAAGACTGCTAGCACGAATTAGGGACTGGAGCACCTCTCATAATCAGAGATAAATATTATATTGTACTGTTCTCTCACTTTGACAAGTCAGAGCTAAGTGTCTCTCACTGCCTTTAATTTCCAACACTGATTTGAAAAACAGATTATAATTCACATTAAGTTAAAAATATAGCATTAATTTATTGCTACAACAGAGAAATTATTAAAAATAATATATAACTTTTTCTATACTTTTAACACAATAGGGAGGATAGCAAGATGGTAACAACATATTTTGACTCTAAACTATTAACAAAATCTTGCAAGAACATGTATTTTGTATATCATGTGTACCGTTTTTATTAGCAAAATATTCTATTATACATGTTCCTTTTGATTTTCCAAATGCTTCGGGGTCAAACAGTGGGATGCAATATGAATCATGTTAAATAATAATAATTAGAGATGCAAAACTAATTGTTTATTTTACCTACTAAAAGTGCAGAATTTTTCTTGCATATCTGAGATTTAGAAAATTCTAAAATTCTAGTTCTCTGTCAATTGTTTGTCAGGTACAGTATATGTTTGTGTACAGATAGCTGCCCACTAAAATCTTCATTGTCACATTAGAGTCTTTATCCCAGTGGCTTGTTCTATATGTACACTAGTGTGGAAAAGCTTATGAAAACAGACAACTATTTATCTGAAAACAGACAACTATTTATCTGTATATGTATCTTCCAGCTGCTTTTAAAGAGGACAATTAATTTGCATATATTTAAGAAAAATAGTAAGTGTAACAGACAGAAATGAAGTTAATTAACATTCTCCATCAAAGGAATGGAAAACGTTATGAGGCCTGAAGAGTTTGTGTTTCTTTTTTCTTTTTTTTTTTAGCAAAATTCAGACTGAGAGGGGCTACAACTGCTTTTTTAAATACATCATTGGGTAACCACTTAGGAGGAAAAAGAGCTATAGAAGACAAAGCATATTTTTGTCACGAAAACAAATGTGTAAGCACTAACTAAGAATAAATTTATGCTAGAAATAAGGAAAAAATCCCTCCAGTCATCAAGCAAGTGATTCTCTGGAACATTCCAAGAATAATACCTGGTGACCCAGCAGATCACTCCTCATCCTCAGTCTTCAGTTTTTATATGTTTAAAACATCGTGGGCTGTGGTCTCCCAGCCCTCCCAAACAGCTGTGGCTTCTTGCTACATTAGCTAAATGTCACTTTAAAGTGTACAGAGAAATACAAAGGGAAAAGAATTCATGCAATACAAAAGGAAAATATATTTTTAGAATAACACTAAAGCTGAAAACTTCATTTTTATGGATTTCCAACTACAGTTTTTCAAGCTTTTTAAGTATTTTGCCAGTTTGTCAAAGGTAATGTTGTCCTTGAGGATTTGCCCTGCAGTTTTATAGCTACTAGCTTTCCTTATTTACAACTGCATTAAGCAGGTCGCCTGATAGTAGCATAAATGGGTATGAAGCAGTGGTGATATTTAGTCATTCCTAATAAGAACCCTGGCTAGGAGATATGTGTTCCAAGGGGCCAAGAGGATACAGATGAATTACGTTGTGGAATACAGAGCATGGAAACTCCAGGTTAACAATTAAATTCTCACCATTTCAGTGGAAAGAATTGTGGATTATCAACAAGATTAATTATTCTGAAATGCTAATGTTGAAATCTCTGGTAGACTATTAGATGTTGTCTGTGTTACAGACAAATTTACTGGGACAAGGATTGTGGGAAAAGGACAGGTTTATCCTCCACGCTAGCACTGTTTTTTGACAGGGCTGCATAGCTGTTTATGCCTAGGTATCAGCAGCTGACAATAACAGTCTCCTCTTTATAAACAAGCATTACTGTTATTGTAATCACCACTATTTATCTTTGGTTGGTTGGTTGCGTATTTCTACCTAAGAGGACACCTGGCCTCCAGAAAGGTACTCAGAAGCAAAAAACCTGGGTATTGCCTGGAGAAGGCAGCTGCACTGTAAGGGCACCGCAATGTCTGGGTCACTCCATCCATCTAGGAAGGGGCTCACAAATTACAGGAGTGGAGTTATGGAGCAGCTCGACGCAGAGCTGCAACATCCCTCAACCCTTCACACAATCCAGGAAGGACAAAGGCGGTGTGAAAGCACCTTTGTGTTCCACCTACATACATTTTCTGGCAAAAAATCTCAAGAGGGTGTTAGCAGCACTCGTTTGTTCTAATGTACAGCATCTGCAAATTTCACTCCCCGGGGTCATTGTCTTAAAGAATACAGTTTCCCCACCCCCACCATCTACTTGTATTTTCAGACCTAGAAATGTGCAATAAGCACTGTAGTTGCAATTCTTAACTTAATTGGCAGTCTTTCAAGTGCAATTACATCTAAAAGGTTGGCCTTTAATCTTGCTACACTGCTACTTAAAATGCCTGATTTTTTTTTAATACACTGACCATATTCACTCATTTTAAATATCACTCTGACAGCTCTATACAACAAAAATCACTGCGTTTGAGAAGTTCATTCAATAAATGGTTTTAACATTTAGAGTAATACAAAGTAGATATTTTTGCCTGTAAAAACTTATATTGTTTGGTTCTTTCACCTAATTAGCATGAAGTCAAGGAAGATAACTGAAAATATACCTTCTCCTTTATCTAGCCCACTTTTGAAAATAGATATTTTCCTTACTCTCAACTAATTTTAATTTACTCTAGCAAGATCACTTATTTCAGAGAACACAGTTGCTGGGAAGGTCTCTCATGTTTTTTCCACTTGAGGGCAAGACAGATAAAATATGGCTGCTATTCATAGTCGCGCAGTCGCTGTCAGTCTCTGTACCTTGGCCAGATTAAGCATAAATATGCTATCTCTATGTTTCTTTAGTCATATTCACATCAGACATTCAGTTTTCTTTGAAAGGAAAGAGAAGGACGCTTGAAGCCCTGAGTTTGAAGATATTTTTTTTTTCCACCCTAGAGAAGGTATTTAATCTAAACAGGTAACTTCAACCTGAAGACATTTTTAATGAGACCAAAGTATTTCGTTCCAATATAAGAGAAATGTAAAACTATTAATTGCACAAAAAAGCATTTTTACAGATCCAAAATATCCTTTAAATGTTTTTTGAGTTGAGAGAAATAGTCTTATTTGGCTTCATTCATAATCAAAACAAATGAAAATATTTCTGAAATTTCTACAAAATTATAATTTAATTTCCTTTAACAGCTCAAAATAATTTGTATGACTAATGCTCAGGGGTGTCTGCAGAAAGTTGAAACCCAAAATTCTGCAAAGTGTAAACTGACATATTTAACTCACGAGTATGTTAATTCCTCAACTTATTAGAATTCGTCAGCCTATTACAGCATATTATAAGCCTCCATAAAACTCCAATAAACAACTCCATAAGGAATAAAATAATAAAACCAACATGAGCAACCTCCTTAAGCAGCATGCTGATACCTCTCTGCCTTTGCAGGGTAGAGACAAACATGTACAGCAAGAGTCAAGAAGAAAACTGAATGTTCTTCAGAGACAGACAGATGTACGTCTGTGCAGGTGGTTTGGTGAGTTTAATTTAACATTTCCAAATCTTCAGAAACAGAAAGAGAATTTATCTACTATCCACAAAGTTGTGGCTTTGTTTTACCACCTTCTGTTCATTTTCTCTTTTCAAAGAGGTTTTATTCTGGCATTTTCATCACATTATGCCCAGTGCAAGATTATAGCGATGGATGTGCTGCTTTTAAGCATAGGAGGAATGATAATTTTAATAGACAGCCACATGACATAAGGAATCAGCAACAGAGGTTGGGTTTTGCGCAGGTTATTCTCCATAATCCAGCAAGTACTAAGAAATGGGGGGGGGAAGGGGGAAGGAAAGAAAAAAGAAATTTTCTAATTTGAAAGAGCAGGAGTATATAAGAATGGAAAGGAAAAGACTCTTAATTTGATAAAGGTGATGAAGTGTTCTGAGAAAGATAGCATCCTTCTAACATACCAATTTTGCCTTCCAAATAATGTGTACGATGATGAGCAAGAGATGTGGAACCACTGGGTTTACTCCACATACTAGCAGTCTGTCTCTTCTTGAATCTAATTGTTTAGGGGTGTAATGAAACTGTGGTAATGGAGTACCACAGTTAAAAATAAAAATATCACTTTGCGGTTCCATTTCACATACTGTATTTGCCATGAAAGTCTTAAATTCTTAAATTATTTATTTCTCTTTCTGTGTGGCTTAAAGGAACTTAACCCAAGGCAGACTCTAGTCTGCTTCAGAGTCTACTGTTTCAGAGATTTTGACGAGAAAGTGGGAAAACTTCAGAAATAATAATCATGAAGCCTATCCGTTCGTCTGTAAGTGGTGGCAATAAATGGTTTTTCTGTGATCAAGTATGCTTGTTCTCAGGAATTATGTCTCTCTTGAAAAACCTTTCTTGAAAGGCTTGAATGGTCTGATTGCACTGGATTCTACAATTTAACCAGATTTAGCCATATATCAGATATTTAGAAACATTTCCTCATAAGGATTCCAAATGTAATGTCATGTAATCCTATTATGATAGCCTTACGATCAAAGAATGAAACAGCCAAGAGCGTGGGCTGACTGACTTGCAAATATCTCTAGCTAAGGTTAGTATAGAAGTTGTTCTTGAATAGTTTCCCAGAAAGTATCAAAAACAACTTGTTTTAGAAAGTTAACTAGTCTAATCATACTTCACTCTTTTTAATTGTCTCTATTCATTAATGTTCTTGTTGACATGTCAGCAAGAACAGACCTCACATCCTAGGTCACTTGATGCAAGTAGTATGACATGATGCCTTCAAGGCTTTAAGCATAGTACAAGGAGTAAGAGGTACAGTGTAATATTTTTATCTTCCTGTACAAACAATCAAAGCGAACACATCAACGGAACACACTGTGATAACAAAAATTGATTAATTATTATAAGGTGAAAAAGCAAGCTGAGAACCAAAATAACTGGGCAATGTTGCCAGTCTGGGGCATTTTGTGTCAAATTTTCCAGCATTTGATGTGTTTCATAAATACTTAAGTCCTGGAATCATACTGTCATAAGAGTCTCTGTTTTTAAACTTTTTTATTTATTGTAAAATAAGATCTGAAGTTCTTATGATCGTGAAAACAACCTTGAAAGCTAGTTGCTTTGAAAACAGAGGGTATGTAAAAAGATGTAAACTTTTCTATTGGTTTGAGTGCCATGAGACGTAAAATATTTTTGAGAATGTAGGGACTTGAATTACTACGTTGAGCATCAACTCAGTAATGTGAATAATAGTAAACTTCTTGCTAAGTACCTCTTACCAGCAGGTAGGCCTGAGGTTCTCTTGAGCTTTTAGGAAAGGAGGTGACTGAAATATGTGGATCTTCAAGGCATCTCCTGCCTCATCCCAGAGCTTTCTGGTGCAGTATTTATCTTCCTTCATTTCCTCTGTTCAGGAGCTAAATTCAACAGGCAGAACTTAGAGGATGAGGCTCTGCATAGCTGCAACAGCGTCTAGTGAGCTGCTCTAGAATACTGAAGAGAAGTAAAAGTTGACTGTACTGAAGCTAGCAACAAAAACCCAATAATTTACTGCAGCTGGGTCAGAAGTGATTTCTCCTTGTTTTGCGATTACTACGTGAGAAAAAGGGTATTTCACAGATAAACAGATATTGTGATCATTCCACATATTGTTATATTTTCCTGGATAGTGATGTCGATGTTGACGATAAAATGGCCTTAAAAAGAGGGTTTGTTTAGTATTAGTTAGGGAATACATTATTTAGATAGAACTGCAATTTCTCATAGAATAGCACATTCACTTCTAATTAAAAAAATGTGGTCAGCTTGGAAACGGAGCACTTCTAATCTAATGGTGTATTTGAGAACAAGAGAAAGCATCACTGAATATTTTTATTGTCAAATTATTCAACCCATCGTATTTAAAAACATTCAGACTCCAGAGAGCATTTTACATATGCAATAACTGCTGTTGTTGCTTCTGTTACTATTCAGTTGTGTTTTATCAATAATCTTACATAATATTTAGCTAAAATGCCAGTCCAAAGGTTACCCATAAAGAAGTACAGGAAGATTTGCATAATAATTACTCATCAATTCAACAGGAGAGAAGAAATAATGAGTCTTTTAAAAACCTGAAAATTTCAATGAGGTTATAAATCCAAATCTACTAACAATATACTTAATATATTTTCTTCCAAGGCTGCCCAAAAATTCTTTTAGAAATCACAGCACAGTATACTCTTAAAAAATAAATCACCTGACCATAATCATTCCTTTCTTGTCTTGGGAGATTCTTTTAATTAATTAATAATGATAATAATCCACGCTTCCGTATTACTTTCCCTCTATGATTAATGAAGTGTTTCATAGGCATTATTAAATTAAATCTCCTAATACCCTGAGAGATGAGTAAATACTCTTATTTCAGCTACAACATAGAGAAGAGAAGTTAGGTATGGAAAGGTTAAATAACTTGCCTAGCACAGAGTGAATAAGGATAAATATTAGGAAATTGGGAGTAATTCCCACCCCTAGAATTATGAGGTGGGTTTAAAATCATGTGGGTTATATTTCTTAATGCAATTTTTTATTTGCTTTTGCTCCCCTGGATTTTGGCCTTCAATTCTTTTCCTAATAGTTCTTTTTAAAGGTTCCTCTCTACAACCATGGAATCTGGAGACTTTTTTTTTCTTAAACTAGAGATAGAAAGCGGTAGATAAAATTCTCACATAAAAACTCATCCCCGGGGGCTTAGACTTCAAGCAGAGCAACAAATAATTTGAGATCGAAACAAAAAAAAGCAAACAAAAAACCCACCCCAAGAATCCAGTGCAGCAGAACTGAAAACAAATAATTTCTTAATTTTTTTTTCTTGGTTAGGTCCTAAAGGCAAGCTTTTGCATCCATACTCACGTGCCTACAGAAGTAACTTGACTTTTGCAAGCTAATTATACACACAGTGCTTTTCCTTGAGTAAACTGAAATTTAATGAAGGCTCAGAACCATTGAGCACCCAGGACGCTTTTTAGGTGTGTAATTAAAAGGTTCTGGGCTGAGCTTTTGGTTCCAGTTTTGAGAAATCTGAACCTGTATCTCCTGACTTTTACTCTTGGCTTAATGGCACATATTTCTTCTTCACATTTTTATTTATATTGCACTTGTCACCATAGCAGATTAAGGCAAATTAAATTCCACAATAATTCACCAAAAGCTGTGAGTTCTATTTTAAGATTAAGAGCAGTTGGTTCATTATAATAAAATATTTCCATGTTAACTGCATAGTCTAGGAAATGATGAAATTATTTTTACAACAAAATTAACACTTTTGACACATACAGCACAGGAACCATAAGTAAAGGAGAAGTTAAATAAAAAATGTTCTTCCTGAAGCTGTAGATGCTTTATGAGACCTTTGTTTAAACAATTCTTCTTAATGGATTTTTTTTTCCCCCACAATGTTCTCTGTCGGATTAAATTCGCTTTCCTCTTCTGCAGTGTAAACAAAACACGTGCAAATTCAGCACGTTCAGTATAATACCTTTGGCAGAAGTGTTCAGCATGGTGATGTCCTTTAGCCTCAGTATTCCCTTCAGCCCTTCTATTGTAAGTTCCTGTGAAATGAGGAGCAGATAGCTTAATATTTTTGACCTCCAGCAAAAGTTTGAATGGAAACTACATGAGCTCAAGCACAATTAAGCACTAATACAATTGTCTTCGTATAGCAGAAATAAATTGTCCTTTCATTGTAATACTTCTGTTTTATACTTGAGAGAAAGGCCAAAAAGGGATAAAGAATGATTGCTTCAATGAGCATATAGATCAAATATGAACTTTAGCATGTAAGTAAGCACATATCTAAAGGATTGTGCTCTTTGATTTACTCCTGGGCCTAGCACTGTCATAAATATAAGGTCAGTCTCTTTTTCAGTGTCTGAACCAGACATTACTTTTTACTTTATGAACTGTGTACTCCATCTCTGTACTGTACAGGACTAAACCTCATTTTTCTCTGTTTCCTAAATAATTGATACACAGCCATTATCGCACCAGAACTCTTCCACTAAAGGGTTTTCCAATGCAGCCTCTCCACAACCAATTTGACCTGCGCTTGCAAAATAGTGAGGTAATTTGTAATCCATTGGGCCCATTTTCCTTTTTAAACTAAAAATACTTAAAGACAATATAATCCAATCCAGATGCAAGAAGCAACGTCTGGCTGTAAAAAAATAGTCTGTATATTGTAAAAATTATAATATATTGAAATACATATTTTAACTTGCTTTCACTTGGAAAAATATGCTGTACATAATGACAGTACAAACCCGAGTTCAACTCTTTTAATCAATATTTAAACAGACTTTGTTTAGGGATTTCATTGTTATCTTCTAGGGTTTGGGGCAGGTGTGTGTGGGCATGGCATTTCAGGAACATTTTGCGAATGGGTGATATTCCCAAGTGATCCATTTGTTTCTTGGATGTGTTTCTTGGTGGGGTTGGAGCTTTTCTTTATTTTTTTTTTTTTTTTTTTTGGTAGGGACTATGTGGCAGTGACTAGCAAGCTGTATGGGTAAACTCAACTGAAAACAAAGAGATTGTGAGCAGGCAACCTTTCAACTAAATAGGGAAACACCACAACTGACTGAGTGATACATGCAGCACCCTGCTATGATCTTTCCCCCTTCCCATACAGTAACTATTGATTGTTTTTTCCTCTTTTTCTTCTTTCCCCACCTCTTCCCTTCTTCATTGCTGTTGTTCCTTTGGTCATGTGTTTCTTCCTCGGCGTCATTCCATGCTCTGTTCCCACGTCTTACCTGCATTTCCAGAATTGTCTACTTCCTCCAAGCTTGGTGATTTACCAGAAGTCATAGGGAAATATCATCATACCTCCAATTTACAAATTAATGTAATTTCACTGCATAGGGCTCTAACAGACCTTCCTGTAATACTGTAATATCGCTACACAACTTGCAAGATCACCTACTACACAGGCATGCATATGTGAGCACAAAACATCTTTCCAAGATATGCAGAGATGCATTCTGCATAATCACCTCAGACAACAGGATTAAGCACTATAACGTTAACCTCTGTGAGTGGTACCATAAGGGAAATTTTTAAACTGAAATATTTAAGTGTCTTTAAAAGTCTCTAAACCATGTTCTTACTATCTATGCTGATAAGAATTCAAATGAGGATTTAGCTTTTAGCCATATATACATATATTTGGTTTTCTTGTTTATGTTAAAGGTTCTGCAATAAAAATCAATGTGTGGAATGGTAATACATGTAACAGCATCAATAACAATAATTCTTATATTCTGCTAAAGGCCAAACCACTGTCAAAGTGGGATTTCATATTATGCTTTTGTCTTCTTTTAGATAAAAAACTATCCATTTCATGTCTGTAACACATTTATTGTCGTTTGTTACAGCTCTGCTGCATGTGCTACTGATGCTGTTTAAGCATTATCTGTTACAAGAGTAACCTCGTCAGCTGGAATAGGATGTATGTGCATATGCTGATAAAATATATTATTGTGATTTAGCTGTAATTTATTGCATCCAGCATAAAAGGAAAAGGTAGAATATAGGACAGTCTTACAGATGTATTAAAAGCCTGAACTAGATTTGCCAAAACCTGATATATTTATGAGTGCTTTTCCTTAAAAAAAAAAAAAAAGAAAAAAAAAAAAAGCTTTATATTTAGCCCTATTTTATTTTCCCTAAGGAGGATAATATTTATTATTAACCATCGATGTTTTCAGCATGGAGTTATGCACAGATGATTCAATCAAATAAGCAACCTCACTGTCTTGGATGTTGTACAAATACACAGGGAAGACAAACTCCAGTCCCATGTAAATTAAAATCTGCAAAAGTCTAGAAACAGACAGAGGCTGGAGAACAGACAGTTTAGTTAAGCAAAATAGTTGGGATATAATGAATACAATTGGGATGTAATTAATAATTTTGTATTGCATTTGTTTCCTTCTTTGCATAATGTATCCATTTCTTTTGTTAATCCTTGCTCAAGACTGATTGGGTGAAAACTGTTAGTGGTAATAACAGATGGGCATGGCAATAGCAGATACTATGAAAAGGGGGAGGAAAGTACAAAGTCTGGCAGCCAGAACTAGTCCGTTGCTGTATTTCAGTCTAGCTGTATTTTAGTGCACAGTAAATTTTTCTACTGGTGTTACCGTTGCTTTTCAGTGTTGCTAGAAAAACTCACATTCTTTGAGATTCTACTTAAGTGGTGTGGATAAACAGAGATAAAATCTGCTCCCAGTCTACCAGCTTTTACGTTTCCCACCGTCTCTGTATGCAGACAAATAAAGTTACCTCCCAAAGTGTCTAGGTAGCAAGGAAATGTTTTTAATGGCTATCTACTATCATTATGGAAGAAATTTGAGATATGTAAGACTTCATACAAACTACTAAGTGTGGTTTTGACATGGTTTTTGCGGACAATGCAATTATTTCTTATTTTCACCTACTGTTGACATTAAGAGAAATAGCCTTTATCGTCTTCCATGTAATCAATATAAAAATATTGCTACATCTCTCTTTCTATGACCTACAGCAGATGCTCCTCACTCTGCAAACTTAATTAAGCTGCTCTCTAGCACCAGAATGCAACAAAGGCCATTCTGTGCAGCTCTTCTTATAGTATGCCAAGACACTGGCATGAAAGTATTATTTAAGAAGCACCAAACACAGTAATGCTGGTCAGTTTAAATAAAATTTTTAATCACTATATAAAGCCAGAAAATATATGTAGACTGATTAGTCCTCCTGGTTTCCAGGAATTGTTTAAAAGAAGAGGGAAAAAAACTCAAAACTGAGAAGCTACACACAAATGAAAGCCAAAAGGCTGTGATGTCTATATATGACATAGGTGTGTATCATTTTACTTCTTTAAAAATATTCTCAGTTTCACGGTGATAACTCTAGCAGCCAGCTTTGTGTCACAGAAATCAAGATAGGCCAGGCAATCAAAGACCACATTTCATTACTAAAGCATGGACTATAGAAATTAAGATAGGTTAATCAGAATGTCTGCTTTTACATGACTTTTATGTAGTGGACATCTTGGAAACTTGTTGGAGAGATAGCGAGTGAGATAACGTGATTCAAGGGAGCAAATTAAGTAAGAATGACAGAACATTTCACAGGAGCGTTAGACTAGCACTCTGCATTAAAGATTTTTCTGAATTATTCCTATATAGCTTAACAGCATTTCTCAGTCATGCAGAGAAATTAGATTTCTCAGTTCAAAACTGATACATAAGCAAGAAACTATGGCATTCCTGTCATTTTCAACCATGGAATTTTCAGAATATCTATCATAATTCGTATCTCTTGACAAGAGGGAGCTTTTCCAGGACATGGTGGATGTCTTACACAAACTCTACAACATCTCTCAACACCCTGTGTCAGTGTGGACTATATAATTTGCATATCAATGTCCCACATCATGGTAGTATTGTTACCTGTCTGAAATATCTACAAAAGACCAACCTTCAGATTGTCAATCCAAACATATTCAAGCCAGTACTCCTCCAAAATTAACTCACAAATGTGCCATCGGTACGCAATATTGTCTCTAAACAAAGAACCACAGCTGTGAACATGAAGACGGATGCATAGTGTCACAATATTTTCATGAGTTCCCTGAATAATTCCATATACTTGAGTACAAAAATTATTCTGTATGTAAGACACATAGACAATATCTTCATGATCTGAACTCAAAATCTGGAATTTCTCTATCTAGCAGAAATTCAGTAATTATGATTCCCTTGTGGAACTGTCTCTGGAAGACTCTTAAAATAATGTGACCTTTCAAAACATCCTGAGCCATATCAAAATGGGAACCTAAAAACATAAATATACAGAAAAATTATAAAATCATAGACCAGCAGACAAAATGCAAGATAAACAACGACAGCAAAGAGTACTGCACACAGAAAACATACAGCAGGATTGACTCGAAAGTAGCCTTTGTGACTGTGAGAACATATTTTGTAATCACCATGGGCAATTCTTTGAAAATGCCACCTAAATATTTAGCAGTAAGCAAGAAATTTAGATAGAATGTTAGGGATTATTAAGAAATTAATACAGAACAAGCCAGAAGATATCATTGTGCTATAAGGTAAATCCACACTACACCCACATTTTGAACACTGGTTGTGGTTATGGTAATCCTGCTTTAAAGCAGTAGATTAGAATTTGAAAGTGTCTAGGCAACCACAACAAAGATTATCAAAAAATCTATTAAAGAACAGTTTTGACTCAACTATAAACTCACACATCTCTCTCACTGACTGCTTGGAGTTTGTGGGATCACTTTGAGCTTAGTGCTTCATCTGCTTTTTCCATAGGCAGCCACAGTTGGCCACTGCCAGAGATGGGATACGGGTTCATAGGAAGTTTTGTTCCATTCTCATGTTTTCCCTTCTTTCTTCATTGTTAATCAGATTTCAAATTGGAGGTCAAACCCCAATTTGAAGCGATGACAAAATGAATGCGGTTTGTTTATATAGCACATAAGACTAAAAAATTCTCATCACTTGTGGGATCTTGCAATTCTGCCCTTTACAAATAGTTAAAAAGGAGAGTTTGGGAAGTTTCATCAAATATATATGGCCAGCTACTATCATAGAATCATAGAATTGTTAGGGTTGGAAGGGACCTTAAAGATCATCTAGTTCCAACCCCCCTGCCATGGGCAGGGACACCTCCCACTAGATCAGGTGCTCAGAGCCCCATCCAGCCTGGCCTTAAAAACTTCCAGGGATGGGGCTTCCACCACCTCCCTGGGCAACCTGTTCCAGTGTCTCACCACCCTCATGGTGAAGAACTTCTTCCTATTCATGCAGAATCTTACGGTATATTCTCACAAACCCTCAAACCTTTTTGCAAAAGAACAAAGGAAGGTTACTAAAACATGTGAACGGTAACTCATCTCTTTCTTGTGAAACTTCTTTTTTTATACAGTGATCTCGAAGAAATATGGTCATTAGTATCTAGTATTTTTGTAACTAAGCATTCCTTCTATGGCTATAAAAAATATTAAAATGTTTTTCTGATGTTTTAGTTTCTGAACATATACAGTAGTCAGGGCAGAATAGTACAACAGTCATTTACTAAGCTACAACTTCCACGACTGAGCCCACCGAGATAGATTGTTCACAGTTGCCAGAATAATACCCCAACAGCAACAACAACAACAACAAATCCACAGCTGAAAGCTGTGTAGTTTTCCTTAGCTGCTTTGTTAGATATTCTTGGATAGGAACTTACCCTGAATATTTTACAAAGTATTTAGGGACATGGTTCTGCAATTTGAGCATGGCAATTTTCAGTTTGTGTAATTTGTCACTCAGTAAGGTTTGTCCTGCCTTGGAAATGTATGAATGAACCAGAATTTCTTCTGTAGTAATAGACTGTCTTAATAGCTGACATAAGGTTTTTGTTTTGCTTTCCTTAAAATTCAGGTCACCTTTTGGCATGGTCCTGTGTGCAGGGTTATGCCTTAGTGGTTCTGGCCAGCCTCACCTGGAGCCTCCCCCTCCCCTTCTGCCCCCTGCCCATGTGCCCAGTACCCCATTGACAGGGAAGGGCTGTCTCTGGTCCTGCCTCCTCAGTGGACCTCAGCCCTACATGTTCCTGTCAGAGCTGCATGGTAGCCTTGTCTCCATCCCTGTCCTTGACCCCGTCCCCTTTTGCTCTTGGCTGGGCTCCCTGGATGTCCCCTGGACCTGGTCCACCATTTGCCTTATTGGGGTCTGGATCAAGCTCGGCTACCAGCTCCCCTTCTTTGGAGAGCAGCCAGCCCTCACTGCTCCCTGGCAGTGTCAGCAGACCATCAAAGAGCCCGAACGTGTACATTGCCAGAATCCTTTTTCTAGGTGTAGACCCCAGGTATTGAAAAAGGAATTAACCCAGTTGAAGAATCCCTGGAGGTATTTAACAGACACGTAGACACAGTGCTTAGAGATAGGGTTTAGTGATGGTTTTTGTCAGAGTTACGTTGATGGTTGGACTCCATGATCTGAAAGGTCCCGTCCAACCTAGGCGATTCTATGATTCTATGATCCCTAAGAAGTATTTGTATTTGTATTTTCAGCTGCATTCTAGTTCAGCTTATAAAACTGATCTTGGATTTATTCAATTTCTTTCTTGATCTTAATTTGAAAAAATAAACCACTATAAAATAAAGGACCACCGAATTAGCAGCAGATTTTGTTCACCTGTATTTGCTTATTTTCAGTACAGATACTCCAGAAGTCAGTATGTCGGCCTGAATGTACACACTAATCATATATACTTAATAGCACACAATATACTTGCACTAGAAATATGCAAAAATGTAAATATTAAACTATCTGACGTTCTTGAGGAAAATGTTAAGCATGTAAATGAGCATTTAGAGTGTTTCTTTGTGGACCATGATACACCTAGAAAACTATATCAGTGTGCCTATACTCTAGAAAGTCCTAATGTCAGCAATTTCTCTTTTTGCCTAGAAAATTCCTCTTGAATTCCTATTGCATTTTTTATTCTGTCCTGAAGGAATTTTTCCCAAGATCATTTAACGTCTGCTTTTGTTTTACCAAGCTCTACAATTTCATCAGCTCACTTCATAAGCAGTTGATACTTACCCTTATAATTCTACACCTTACAGTAAGCAATATAAAATTTATTTTATACAGATAATTGAGCTAAAGCTGAATGTACACAGTTAGACCTTTACAGAGTTAGACAAGCTGAGAGTAGGGAGGTGGAAAAATAGCTCTTCCATCTTGGTTTTGAGGTATCTCATGCCCTTCTCCAAAACATAGCATATTTCTGTATTTTCAAAGTCAAATGTAAGCAAAGCTTCTTTTACAGTACCTTTCATGTAATTCAATTTTTAGTCTCTGTTGCTAGGCAGGTAAGCCAGTTTCCTCAACCTCTACCTGTTCTAATCCAACTGTAACAGCAGAATATTTTACCTCCCCCTCTTCGTCACACATACCCTGATTTTAGTCCATTGTTCATCTTACTAGTCTTTGCTTTGTATATAACCTACTTTTCCCCATAAATACGTTCAGAAAGATTTCCTGTGGTTACAAAACATAAATTGGGCAAAGTTGTCTCCATCCTTCAGATAATGTCATGAACCCAATTAACTCTCCGCACAGAAAGGAGGAAAAAAAATCTATCTGAACATTAAATATTATTTGAATATGTTTCTGACTGGACACACTAGTTTTCAACAGGAAGGTTTTGTTTAGTTTTAATTGTGCAGATATCCAGCAACACTAGCAGCTACTATAGGACTGCTAAAAAAATCAGTATTTTCATTTAACACTTACATAGGTGTTCTGCTAATCCTCTTTATAGAAGAATGATCCAGGTTACACCTTTCCCTAAATATGAGGCTTTTTCCTTTCAACCTCCTTCCCACTCGTTTTTCTAATCATCAGTCAGATGTCATGTAATCTACAGGTTCTCAAAACAAATAAAAACAAAGTGGAACAAATTTTTGTTTGAATCGTAGCTGGAAATCTTTACTGGTGTTGATGAATTTAATTATCTCATCCCCCAAAAAGAATAGAATAATTAAAAAAAAAGAAAAAGAAAAAGAATAGCATACCAATTATGATTGGAAACAAAGGAACACCAATGGGTCCGTAGGCGGCTGTTATTTAAATTATAAATGTACTTCTATAATTAAGGAATGGTCGTGAGTTTACAGTTACTGGTCAGGTGGAAAACACACTCCTTTCACATGCAGGGGAAATGGCTAGATGAATGCAATGACTCCACACCACCTACCATGCAACCTTCTCACTGCCTGCTGCAACCGCGGGCAGCTTGGAAGGACTAATGCTGCACCAGGAAGGAGAAAAAGTCATCTTATTCTGTTCCTCCTTGTCTTCTCTGACAGAATTTATACATATTTCTGCAGATGTTTTCAAGAATGCAGTAAGAATATTTGGTCTACAGGTTTAAAATCACCAAAGCTCATGTTAAAATAAAAATAAAGGGAAAAGGGAATGAGGGGCACAAGAAAGAAGAATAGAAAGACTTTTCATGCAGTGGCAGAGGAATGCCTAGAGTGGAAAAGACAGGTTGGGAAACGGACAGGAGTCTGGCGTATGTTAGAGAAGACCCCTTATGACTTGTCATCAGTTTGATGGGTCCTGTTTGTC
This sequence comes from Larus michahellis, assembly GCF_964199755.1. Classification (NCBI taxonomy): domain Eukaryota; kingdom Metazoa; phylum Chordata; class Aves; order Charadriiformes; family Laridae; genus Larus; species Larus michahellis. The sequence goes on along the minus strand of NC_133900.1, from coordinate 83,474,543 downwards.
GAAACATCCCTAGCAGCTAGCATATCTAGCATTCACATTTAAGTGGAATGACTTGCCTGAGTGTGTAAGAACCTGGTTTTACTTGCATACATGAGTAGAAGGATTTAGAATTCTTTAAAAGCCCAGGCTTTTCTGTTTGTAAAATTGTATTTAGTAATCATCAATGACTCAGACCTTATGAATAATAACCACTTCAGTTCGATGAAACCATTAACTGTGCTCTTAAATTTGAAACAGTTTCATGGATTTGAATACTCCTTTACCTCAAGCTTTACACTGTTGTTAAATTAAGCTACAAGAGTACAAAATCCCTTGACTTGAAGGCAAACAAGCAAACAACAATTGTTTTTAAAATTATTTTTCCATTTGATAGAAATTTCTGATTTTAAGTGCTATACTTCAACTCTGAAAAAAAATCCATCTCCTTAAAATAAAATTCACTTTCTAACAGTATTGAAACTGAGAATTGATGACATTTCAGAGGAAGATGTATTTGCTGCTTTTTGTCCGTTCACTTTCTTTTGACAGGTTTTCGGTGTAGTTTCTTGGCTTGTTTTCAGTTACGATAGTCTGTACCAAATAATCAGGGGGTTTTGGTAGAGAGATCATCAGTAGACTCCCACTAGACTTGTGCAGGGACGTATGCCATTCAGCATATTCATAAATTATCTAGGGAAGGCGAGGAATTGCGAAGTAAGTTTGCTGATGCTAGTGAGTTACTCTGGGTATTGAAAATGAAACCTGACTGAAATACTGCAGAGCATCTCATGCTATTGAGTGACCAAGCAGGAAATCCAAAGTTGCTAAGTGATAGGCATGTGGAAGAAGCTGAGCCCCCAATTCTATATGCACAGAATGATGGAATTGTTCAGGTTGGAAGGGACCGCGGGAGGGATGTAGTTCAACCTCCCGCTCAGAGCAAGGTCTGCTGTGAGATCAGAGGTCAGCTATGAGATCAGTCACCCAGTCACTACCCAGATCATCTAATCATTTCTCGTGCCCGCTAGATATTCAAGGCAGGATTCACCCTTCTGTTGCTCCTCTCGGGGTTCCAGGAGCGTGTTTCTTTTGTCAAACAATCTTGTGTTATTCAAAACTATTTGGTACCTTCTGATATCAAAAGGTACTGACAAAACATTGTAGATTTAAAGCAGGTATGCTGAAACTTTTCCAAATCTTATATAGGACGTGCAGAATTTCAAGCCATGAATTTCACATTTCCATTTTGATATGAGATTTTTGTCTTCCTTTTTTTTAAAATTTCATCATGCATTCTATAGTATAAAGCATGTATTTGCTACTGGTTTAGTTCAATGAAACATTGACTATTAGTGCAAGCATTTCTTTTGAAAGCACATTTGAACCAGTATGCCTGGTGCCTAAATTCCCGTCAGGTCTCAAATGTTAAAGTATTTTTAGGAAATCCAACCAGCTGAAATATCTGTAACTTAAGATTCATAAAAATGGAAAAGCTGACAAGGAGCTTCGATAAGTGCAACTTCGCTCACAGTCTTTCTGCTTTCACCAAATTTATTGCAGTTTCCAACGTCTTCAATGCAATCTGTGCCAATCAATGCCATTGATAATCACTTGTATTGAAAATATGAAAATGAAGGTCACGTCAGCCTGTATATGAAAATAACTAAGTGATGTATGTCAAATGAAACAAATACTTCAAAATGTGGACAAAATGTTGCTTGGCAACAGAATGCTTGGCTAATGCTGGGGTGTCTGTGAGACTTATGCAGTTGTTAAAACAGTGCTGCTTAAAAGCAGGAGGGAAAGCATGGTAGTAACAGTAATGAACACCTCAATAATCATTATTTAAACATCCCATACCCATCCGTTGCTACTGAAGAAAAACAGCACTGTGAAAACACAGCAGCTTTAAATCACAGTCTGTTTTCATTAAGAGCAGCTGCATTCATGGCAGGTATTAAGGTGGACATTATAAGAATCTTATTTTCTTTTAGGTTTTAGATTCATTTGATAATTCAGTTTACAAAAATAACTTAAACATCCCACAAATGTTTGCTCAATTCAGATGCAATCAGATAACTTATTTCTGATCCAAATGATCGACCTAAAGATAAGAAACCTGTGAATAAATACAATATTTTCTGCCCAGCATTTTACGTAAGATACATTTTTAGAGTACAAACCCACAAATTACATTTAATTTCCAGGCATAGACTAAGAAATAGGGTCATTTTTAAGGCCTTGAGCTGTTGGAATAGTTGCATTAATCTGAGAAGGTGCTGGAGGTAACTGGAATGAACAATGGTCAAAGTTCTGCTACAGGTCCAAATTCAAAAGAAAGCCTTTTTAATGGAAAATTTAATTAATTTTAAATTGACTCAGCTCATAGAGCAGAAAGACTTCAGTGCGCATTTCTGTAAGACATTTTATCTACCTTGCCTTCTAGAATTTAAGATAAAATTCTAGCCCTAGGGCACTGGGGTACCTGCCTGTGTAGAACTGCTAAAATAAGAATAGTTCTCCTAAAATGTATAATCTAAGTTTATCTCCATAATAGCAAGTTTGTGTGTTTCTAGCTACCTGCCTTGAAATAACTAAATACAGCCCAATTTAATAAGCTAAGAACATTCTGAACAATTTCCCTCTTTAGAGTATTTTAATTTGGGTTAAAAAAATCAAAGTTGCTTTTGAAATGAGGTTGTGTGTGACTCCAGAGTAATGCTCTTCTATGGGGTCGTAAAATATATCAAAAGATAATGTGTTCCTATAGATGGTAAAAATATGCTTTGTATACCATGACTATATACCATGACGTAAATTTGAGAGGGGTTGTACCTGTACAGTGTGACTGATAATGGAGTAATGATTGGTATCAGAAGTTACCTCTGAGTTTATTTAAGGAAATTTGTTTTGCACTTCTCAATATTCCTTCAATTTTTCTTCATACTTGTTTTGTATATGTCTTAATTAGGCCGAAAAAAAAAGCATTTAAATGCATTTCTGGAGAATTTAGCAATTCAGAGCTGAAATCGAAAAGCCATTCTTATCTACCACTACATCATAAACTCTTCTAGAGAGATACTTACCTCAGGTAAAGTATTGCAATATCTAGACACAGCAAGATCACTAAAAACTGAAATTTTGATTTCAGCTCTGAACTTCCTTCCTGTTATGGGTTTATATTAGCCAGCATTCAGTATTACTTTGATGTATTGTAGGTCTTTTTGATGCTTCAGTTGTTAAGTGACCATATGTAAGTGCATGTATATACAGCAGGACTATCCAGTCACAAATTACACACATCAGTCACTCCAACAGCTCCACTTCCAACATCAGTAGGGAAATGAAATCATCGCAGGGAAAACCAATAATCTGTGGCTAGAGCAAATGTGTTGCTCTAAATACAGAAGTTTCTTGCCACGTGCACTAATCTTTTCTTTCATAGGAGGAGGAATATTTCGCCTAGGTGTGTTACCCTTCCTCCTAGGGTCATTCTTCAGGCATTTCAAGCCCTGCACAAAGAGTGTCTGCCAGCAAGATATATATAACTTAGAAGCATAATGCAGTTATTTATTGGCTGATGCACACAGAGATATCTAGGATTTAACAAGATGCTAGACTAAGTACTCATGTGCACGCTGGCATGATAAGGCACCCAGAGTCTCCGCTGGCCGGGCAGGCACCGGCCTGGAGGGGAAGGGCCAGATTCCACTGCCCCTGACACAGATCCTTTTTCACTGACTCCGTTTTCTTCCTTCAGGATTTTGTACCATTTCATGCTGATGTTCTTCCTTTTGAAACCTCGAGCTACTAATGATCCAGTCCCAACAATCCTAGTCTGTCTGCAGTTTTACCTTTCTTATCTTGCATACCTCGACTCCGCAGACTTCCTCTCAACTTAGCACTTTCCTCGCAGGTCTGAGCTAAGGTTATGAAGCTGAGCCACATCCAATCTAGGTCTTCACAGGCAGCTGCACCCTGTGGAGAGTGAGGAGGTGGTTACAGAAGGGATCATAGAGAGAGACGGGTACAGGTGCAATTCAGTTCATGACCAAAGGCAGCAGCAAAAGCGGGCCTGACCTCAAAAAGCTGTTAAAACTGCATGGCTTTCCAAAGCCCGCTGACTCCACTTTTATACCCTCCAAATCCTCAAAACAATCAACGCTAACAGCACTCCCCGCCTCGGTGTCATCTGCCCCTGCACATGCACTGTATCTCTTTCAAGCGCAAGGAAACACCTCGCCCACAGCCCCAAACCCCAGGTTTCGGCGTAGCTGATCTCTTACTGGATTCTGTTATTTCTGTTTCAAATACTGCCATGTGCACCACAGTACCAGAGATTAAAGCCTGTATGGGAAAACACGGTTTCATTCCTTTTCCCTTCAGAGAAGAGAAAGAGAAAATATTTTTGTTCTTTACCCTCCATATGGCAAAGAAAGACAGTTTGGAAATAATGAGATCTTTCATCCTTTCACCTCTTTCACCTCTAATAGGAGGCAGGGATAGGAACAAATGGAAATTCTTTTTCTTTTGGCAGAGATGTCAGTCATCTCTGAGATGGCTACATATCTGGAGTTGCTGCAAGCAGCATAAACACATCTTTTCTGATTAAAAATCTTCTAGCTAGTGAAGGTCTGGCAGTTTATTATCTCCTAGTTAGTTCTACAGTGCCCACCCTTGAAAATTTGCGAAGGCTTGACCATGAGGAGTTTAGCAGTAAGTGGATCACATTCCTCAAAATACAGATTTTAAAACAATCAAGTTAATTCCATCAGGTAATTTTCATGCTCATTCACTGTAGCCAATACAGGTGAAAAATGAACGCTGTGCCCCAGATACACGTGCCTGTCTGAGTTTCAGAGTCAGAATGCGGTCCAGAGGATGAGGAACTTTGTGCAGCTATTGCGTAGTTAAATTATCTTCATTAGATAGGAAGCAATTTTGCTTGTTTGCAGGAGTATCTAAGATCACAAATGAACTACAACAGACCAATTATCCTCCCATACCTTATCCCTTCCCAGTTTTAGCAAATGCCAGACACTTCAGACAATTGTGCAGACAGTACTTTCCCAGAGGAAGACAGCAACTTCAGTTCACGTGTTTAGCTCTTCTTATAGGCAATCAAATAATTATTGTATTACGCTTTATTTTATGTCCATCCAATTAGGCTTGGTTTGGACATGAATAAGTGTTTATTGACTAAATCAATAGTCTTAGCCATGTTACAGTGCACATAAAATAGTTACAGGAATAAAATCAGTTGTTATATTAACCACTTGCAAAGAATGGTCAGGCTAAGCTTTGAACTAACATTGCCTCATTAGGTTATATTCAGATTAAGAAGTAGACAGGAACAAAAGGAAGCAATTTTTTTTAAATTTAGTCTTCCATTTCCTTTCCACACTTTAGATTAATTAGAATTTACCACTAAAAGAGCCAGACAGTACAATTAAGTTTTACAGCAACCATATTAAAGTTTTTAAAAATTGAGCTTCGACTTCCCCATAAATCCCAGGGGTACTTACAATTAAATTAGGCTTTGTCATCTGAAATAACAGAATGAGATACATAATATGCCACACACTCTCTGGTACAGGAACCCAGCTAATCAAGGCAGTGAGCTAGCAGATTGCAACTTCAAAATACAGCAGCAGCACAGCACGGCTCGTATATCTGGAAACACCTCTCTACAAAGAATGTATGCATGTAAAAGTTATTTCGTGTTCCTTCTGCTTGACATCAGCCCTGAGCTAGAGCAGCATGGACAATGATGTATGACAAATAAGATACAGAAAGGATTTTGTCTCTTGTCCCCTTCCAGTTGTGGCATGTCCATGAAGTGGCCAAGTTTCTTCCACAGGTATTAGGTGTTGAACAGAATGTGAACAATTTCCCTCCTCTGATTTTCTATTCTGAACTCGTTGTCAAAAGCCTGCATTGTATTTTCAGTTGACAGCTCTTCTCTTCATGAACACGACTGTTAGAATATCCCTGTAGTTCACAGACAATATCCAAATTAATAACTTGTTAACAGAATTATTTCAGAAACTTGGTAAGTGACTTGGCTCAGCTATTTTTCTGAGACAGTCTCTTGGTTAAACGCCGTGTCTTGACCAGGCCAGGTGAGACAAGTCTGTTTGCATGCCTCTGCTTTACACACAGTGGGCCCTAACCTCTCTGAAATAAATTCCTAAGGGTGTTGGAGTGTATCCTGGCCTCTACATCAGAAAATCAGTTATAGGAAAGGATCAAGCCAAAACGATGAGCCCAAGGCAGCCAACAGCAAGCACTCTAAATTCACGTCAAATCCTATTCCCCTCCGTGAATTCGGTGACTTCACCTAGTGGTAGAAATCTTTGTGTTTTCTTTCATAAAAAAAAGCAAGAAGTATGAGATATTTCTTTCAAAATATGACCAGAAAAAGACTGTGGGGATAGTGCAGCCCCAAACAGCATTCGTCATTTCCAAAGGTAAAAGCTAGAGCTGCTTCTTTGTCTGATAAGATATTTCACACCTCATGGGAGAGCAATCTACCTTTCAGGATAAATTATGCAGAAGTAGAGAGGTTTGAGATGAATACTCTCCTGTTATTCAATTAATTTTCTATTGATTAAGCAATTCAGTTAATATTAACTTAGGCACGGAGAGATGTGAAGGGGAGTTTGGCATGATACACCTGTGCTGACCTGCTCATCGCAAGCAAGTCTGAGGTATGTCTCAGTATGCCCAGAAATAAAGCTTTCAGCTTCTGGACAAATGTACAGACGTTGCACGGTGACTTCAGCAGTGAGCTCTACAAACCAGAAGCAAAGCAACAGTTCTGCGTTTGAATAAAGTAAAGAGGATTTAGGAGAGATAATCTGCACCTTGAACAATCTCCGAGAAAATAGTCAGATATTGTTAGTGCTATTTAGGTGGTATTTAAACCTTTACATTCTGATCTGGTTGGTTAGTTGATGTGTGGGGGTTTTTTTTGGGGGGAAGTATTTGTTGGTTGTTTTTTTTCTGAATCGGTAATGTGTATTCTTGTGACATTAGGCATGGAACGTTTCTACCAAATCCTTTCCAAACTTCTAGCAATTGCATATTGCTGGTGCCCACAGCCCCTACCCAGCTGCCTTTCCAGGCACTTTTCTTTCATCTCCTGGTTATCAGAAAACAAACACTCAAATCCTGCATTCTTGAACACCAGTTTGCTATGCATCCTTCAGAAACAACTATTTCTTGAAGGTACTTCTGCTGCTAATGCAAAATAAATAATACCAGGGCACAGCAAAGGTAAGCTAGTCACCTAAGAGCTGTTGATGTAAATTTCCCAGAAAATCCTTAGGAAAGAACATTTGCTTGCAGTGTGGACGCTATATATTTTAAAGACAGATTGTTGCAAAGAAAGTTTTCCAGATCTCACAGTGAAAGACTGAAACAACAGCCAAACACAAGGAGAGATTCAGTGAGTTTGGTTCCTCTCAATGACATTATAGCCCAGAAAGATGCAGATACCTGATTGTCGTATCTGGAAAATTAGAGAGATTTTACTGCATACGTGTTTGTTCCCTTCCATAATTTCCAGCACAAACAGTTTGACCGAGGCAGCTCTCATTCTAACAAAACCTCAGGAGAAAGCTCTGAAAATTGGTATTAAAATTTAAGGAAAAAATATATTGTAACTCCTGCTTTGACAAGAAAAATACAGAATATATGCATCTTTGTTTTCATTATTTTAGTATGAGTATTTGACACTTCATAGATTATGGATTTTTTTTAAACAGTTAATATCTATCACCCTTGAAATTATATTTATCTGCTGGCATCTGACACATCTCTCATGCTTTGCAGTAGCTGTTTTCATTTCTGTAGTCTCTACGACGGATGGCAATATATGATCACCGATACAGCACCTTCAGAAGAACCATAAACAAGCACTTAGGAACTCAATGAAAGATTATACCATTTTCTAGTGGACAGAGTGCTTAACTCCATTAGCGTTAGAGGTTGATTAAATCATCCTACATCACATTTCAAATGCACTGCAACCAATTAAGTCAGCCCCTTGTAGCTCAATACATCTTTACATTTCAATGGTCGTAAAGATGTTGTGAAAAATTTTCTGAGATAGCCTGTGAGTGACATGACTTATTGTGCTATAGTTATGCCTAACACAGTTTTGTGGAAATAAAAATGATTAAAATATCTTCGATCAGGTGGGTTTTGTACAGAAAATAACTGTGAAATGAGTCTTAATTGTACATTTCAGAGGGTTTTTCTGCACTACAGCAGGAAAGCGAAGGACTATGCGAACCAACCAACTGGAACAGAGAAAGAAATAAGCTACATTCATTTTCAGTCAGGTCCCTATTGTGGCAACATCTCCTTGTAACTTTAATATTTCACCCAAATGATAATATCACCAAGAAGACACTGAAAAGGATGAATTTGATCCCTGGTGTAACACCCATCTAGATCCATCTAGCCAGCGCATTTCAAAAGCATTTCTGATTATTCGGTTGTTCAGTTTATTTCCACATTTCTTACACCACACAGATGCTGCACTAGTATCAGAGAAATTACTGAATGCTTTCAGCAGTATCTCTAGGATTCATCACATGCTCACACTGAATGTTATTTATCACAGGTTCCTGACTGAAATAAAAAAGCAGGTCACAAGTGTACATAGCGGCCAGCAAAGATAGAAAGTTCAGCACTAGGAAATGTTAAGTTTCCTGACAAAAAACAATTCTTACATTCAATACTTGAATTTTTATGTGGGCTAGAAAATTTTAGTCTCTCTACTGTCTCTCATTTCTTGCCATTTTGCAATCAGTCAGTGAAGGACCAGCTTCTAAGACATATCAAGACACTGCCTATCCTGCTCAAAACAGAAATAAACAAATCCTCTGTCATACCCAGACCGACTTCCACCATTATGGTCTTCCACCATTATTTCACTACTTTTTGCGATCTTCCCAGTAGGATCACTGGAACATACTGTATGCAGGCTTTTCATTCACAGAATTCTTTAATCTTATTTTGATGGCAACTGGAAGGTGTGTTTGTTAAAATGCCATTGCTTGGGTCACATAAACATATTCGTTATAACTTTGCTTTTAATGATTAAAAGTTTGTTACATGACAAGTTTAGCGGGTCTGGCTGGGATGGAGTTATTTTCTTCATAGGAGTCCGTACAGTGATTTTTAATTTCATTTCATTTAATTAATTTTTTAATTTCAATTTGTGACAATAACAGCATTGATAATACACCAGTGTCTCCGCTATTGCTGAACGGTGCTCACACAGCATCTGTTTCTCACTCGGTCCCCATGGCGAGTAGGCTGGAGGTGGGGAAGAGGTTGGGTGGGGGCACAGCTGGGAGAGCTGAGCTGAATTGACCAAAAAGGTCATAGAATCGTCATAGAATGGTTTGGGTTGGAAGGGACCTTCAAGATCATCTAGTTCCAATCCCCCTGCCCTGGGCAGGGGCACCTCCCACTAGACCAGTTGCTCAAAGCCCCGTCCAACCTGGCCTTGAACCCCTCCAGGGAAGACTATATGAGGTCTCACCCAGCAATAAAACAGCGGGGAGGGAGTGAGCAGCTCGTGGTGCTTAGCTGCTGACTGGGGTCAAACCCACCACAAAAGGCCTTCCTTCATCTTTGCACCATATTGCATGGGTGTCCCTGCCCAGGGCAGGGGGGTTGGAACTAGATGATCTTTAAGGTCCTTTCCAACCCAAACTATTCTATGATTCTGTGATTCTATATTTCAGCAGAGATGTTTACTAGGAAGATCTTGCCCTTGGATTACATTATACCCTACCCAAAACTCGGAAATTCTGTTATGTAGTAGACATATCATTTTACGCATTAAAAGCAGAAATGAAAAGGACAAGGAAATATACAGGAAGGAGAAATACGCATGGATTGGATACCTAATGCAGTCAAAGTGAAATCCTACCATCCTTAAAGTTAATGGCCACATTCAAACAGAGTTGAATGAAGCCAGTATTTCAGCTATGAAATTTCCCGTCATTCCTATAACTCTATTCAAATAGCAGGCAAATAGGGAGGAAATGTCAGGTGTACTGACACTAATCCCTGTGTCCTGAAAGAGTGAGAACACGTAATTGTCTTAATTTCCAAGATGCACAGTAGCCTTGGCAATGTTGGGAGTCAGTAATACGATATTGCCTGATGTATGACAGGACACAGAAAAGTATCTGATCAAAGTATCAGTAGCCAAAGCAGAACTAACATCAAAAAAAGGACATTTTCATGTTGTATTTAAGTAGTATTGTGTAAGTAGTGTATAAGGAGGTCTTGATGGCACCTGAGAATGCTGGAAAGTATTTTCTTTAGTTTTGGATGTAGGGCTTCATTCAGCCTGCCCCTTTTCCCCATGATATTTCTGGTTTTGTAACTGGAGGTGCACAAATTAATGTGCTGCAAAGGTAGTGATGGTTTCAGGGTAAGACTTCTTTAGTTTATTATTTATAGTTTGCACTGTGGGCCAGGAGAGAGAAGGAAAGAGAGAACTTGCATACCAAAATCAATACAAATAATAATAGCCTCTTACAAGAAAAGCCTCAGGGGCTGAATATCTCTGGGTTCCTTTTTTTACATAAATGATCTCGGTGGATTATTGTTTCAATGTTTTGTGCTGTCAGTCACAGTCAGCTAGCAGCTCCCTTTTTGTCCCATGGAAATCTTCTCACTTCTAGGTGCCAAAATAAAACAAAATTGCATAGCAGCAGGTAGCCCTTGATGGCTTTCCTGCATGTTTCCAGCAGAAGAGTATTACGAGAGAAGCAGTAATCCGTGCTCTTCATCCAGGCACTTTTTCACCACACACCCTGTCGATGCTGAAGTGGCCAAACGGGTTCCCACATTGTATCTGAACTTTCTTATTCCAGAGCAACTTGGGGCTGTGGCTCGATTATTTGTCTTGGTTTATTTCCACTTATTTTCAGCAAGCAAAACCCATTGAAAAACAAAAAAAGTATTCATTTGGGCCACAAGAACATTCATATTTGATAACAATACTGTCAGTTTAATAGGTATGTGCATTAGGATTCTGCAGGGTTCTGAATACCTTGATACTAGGTAAACCAAAGACATTCAGATATCTCTGTATTTTTAATGTGTGTATATAATAACAATACTTAGTGCCTATATTTGTCCATAGACTTTATTTTTTTTTGCCTCAGTAACTCACTTATTTCTGTTATTCCACTTCCTATTGTGCTATGTACAGAGGAGAAATGACAATTTTTCATAATTCTTTTTGGCATCATCATAAGAGGTTTTTTCCTATTAGTCATCTTTATTTATCTACATAAATATTCAGTGAAAATATATTCATATTATTTCTAAATGTTTATAATTTTTATAATTGTATAATTATATTCAGAGGGTACAAAACCTCCCATAAAATAAATTATATCTCTTTTTTAAAAATAGATTACCATAATCCCGTTTACTGAATTATTCAGTGCTCATAGAGAACATATTACAATCTCTGCATTTTTGCTTTTTTATATTACTATTTTACTAAAACAATAACATTGGTTTGCAACCAGAGGCATATTTTCACTGAATTCCTTTTGATTTTTTGGTTCCCTTTCGTACTCAGATAATTTAGGAACATAGGAGGGAAGTTCATTAAGATGTCTGCACTTTCTGGATCTTGGAAAGAAGTTGAGCAGTTGGCATTTTTACTCATTTTTGACAAGTAAAAAGTTGTTTTCTCTCCAGGGATCTTTTCACAGTAACTATTTGGCTTAGTGCAGAAGTTGTGGGTCATACGCAACAGCGGCAGTTTTACAAACCTACCTCAAAAGAAAATGGACAGAAAAGTAGAGGTTTTACCCAAATCCAGAAAATCTGTTGAAAGACAATGAAAGAAAACAGTCTTACTGTATCACCCACCCGCGCGTACTCACACGATGTTGTTTTCTTAAGACCACATCGGCTGGAGAAATGGAGGAGTTCTCTGCCAGAAGCTACACAGTGAAACTAAAGAGTAGGCAATAGACCAGAGTATCAAAGACATTTTGGTACCTTTGCCTGGACCCTCAAAGCTGTATTAATGCCTAACTTCCGTTGCAAGCAGTACCTTAAAAACAAAACCAAAACTCTTAAAGCAACAGAGGGCCTGAATGTGTTTCAAGAACAAAGGGTAGGAAAACAAGAGTTCTAGACCTTAACATTGCAGTGCCTAGAGATCGTTATTTGCCTTTCTTCCTTAGTTCTAGGAAAAGAAAGAAAACCTTATCATCTCACCATTGTTTTGTGACAGGCTCTGTGCTGATTGATATTCACGGTCAGTGTCTGCTTTGACAGAAATGCACATGACTATTGAAAAACATGATGCTTTTTCTGTCCGCATTATTATCATAGCTAATTATGCAAAATCTATTTTTTCCTTTCTATTTAATGCCTTTTCCATTTACTGAAATCTTTTCCTCATGCAGACTATGCTATGCTACATTTAGGAGTCACGTCAGATTTTCTATATTCTTTATACTAATCACAATTACTAATGTTGTCATAAACTCTGCAGCACAGTTTGTACTTCACGGTTATATACTATGTCAAATTATTGATACTTATGCATTTCTTTGCATTTAAGAGAAATCCAATTTGTCATGCTCTGCACAACATTATGGAAGTTGTATGTATAAACCAGTAAAAGGTAAATGCTGTTTTTCTCTGGCTTAATGGTAATTTTAAAAGCAGAAAAAATAGCACTAATTCTCACAGAGATGTTTTCAGCCAAGCTAAAACTAATGGCGGTTACTGTAACTTAATTGAAGTACGAGCTAATTGCCTTTCTTTTCACTTAAAGCCTCTGATTACATCTTTATCACAATAAATACAGAATTCTTTCCAGTGCTTTTTTTAATCTTTAAACAAAAAGTGATAGTAATTTACTTTATTCCAAGATCAGAATGCAGAATGCCAAAACCTTTTTTATTACAGTAATATTACTATAAAAATTTTTTGTACTCTCACCAGTATGTTAGAATAACTCTGTCTTCTCATATTGTCATCTCATTTTCTAAGTCTGTAACACTTTGGGCTTCTCAGATAGGAATTCAGGGGTGAGAGAGCCACAAGAACAGAACCACACCACTCACTGAGAAGTCCTTTCCAAGCAGGATGGTATAGCTGAAGGGTGGTTTCTAATTAATCACAGGCACACATACGCACACACGGTCCGTACAGAAACACGCTCACACCCGTCAAAGCCTCCACTCTGTGTCCGGCACCATGGACTTGGGGGACGTCTTCAGATGCATCTTGGCATTTTCATTTCTTATTGTTTCCGACTTAGGTGGTTGGCATGAGTTGCCAGTGGTCGTCTTGGTCATATCACCCCATGACGGTGTCCCATGTTTAAAGCCAATTAGCTGTTGTTGCATAGGTTGGGATCACCTTCTGGGTGTAGCTGTCAAAAGTTCATCTGCCCTCCTTTGGTTTTCCCCTGTGTATAACCAAACCAATAGGAATGAGAAGCTGTAGTTGGACAATCCTCCCCCGTAACCACTCTCTTTGGTTTGTTTTCCCAGTGCATACCAGAATCCCCTAAAGAGTGAAGAGGCAGGCAGATGTAGTCAAGATATTACTTCTCTGGCAGAAATTTTAGCTGGTGTTTGCCTTGTGGGAAGGCTCTTACCAAATCAGGGAAAAATCTGAATAGTTTGAATTTATAAAATTATTGGCCTTGGAATTTGATAATTTTGCCAATAATTTCTGTAGATTTTTTTTGTTTTGCTTTACTTGCATGTGTCCCAATCTCCATGTTTCAAAAATTAAATCTTTACTGAAATGTCTCAATATAGACCAGTTCGGTTTTAGTATGGCTACAAAAGAAATAGTGGTCTACCAAGTCTAAATCTCAAATATTTTGCAATATAGCTGCGTATGGCACAACCTTCCTCTCTGCTGGCCGGCTGACTAAGTGCCAGCTTGCAACTGGTATTCTGCAGCTTCACCCAGCACCACCTATGGATGAAGAAACAGCTGCTCAGAAGATTTCAGTCCACTGAAATCACTTGTGCAGTCACTTGTCTAAACTTGTCACTTGACAGACACTTGTCTGTCACTTGTGCAGACTCTTCCCTGTTTTGAGTGATTTTGAGGCACCTGCAAAGCAAGATTTCTAGGGGAGGTGTCACCTGCAGACACTGACCAGGGATGTCTACAAAGCACAGATTCTTCTTACAGCTCACTTTAACTGTTATAATACATTTCATATTCGACTCTGCTTAGCAGACAGATGCTTTTCCCCTGCAAAGACGCAGCGAGTGGGGAGACATAACTTGTTAAATGTATGAAGTAAAATGGAAATTGGTACCGTGCTAATTACACTGACTGATAGCATTAGGCTTTTCTGGGTTCTTGGCTGTTTAGGATGCATTCCTCCATGTGTGGGTGTCACGTCTCACTGTCAGTAAAGAGGCGGGATAAGTGACTTCAGATGCGTAAATTCCCAACAGCGCAGACTAAAGTGATATAAATCTCAAGGTCCATATAGAAACATTTATTAGCTTACCAAAATGGTTAGTATAGCTCTTAACAAGTCCACGATAACTGGTCAGGTATATAACAAATGATGGCAAATGGTGAGGTATGCATTGTGTTACTTAACAACAGGTATAGGACAACTTATGGCAAGCGGTACTTAAGGTCATGCTTACGGTTGTTACTTAACAACTCTAAGAGAAAAAAGAAAATGAGGGATAGAGAAAGGAAAAGATAGAGAAAAAGACAGAGATAAAGAGATCACCTATCCTGGTTCCAGCGTCTTTTTCAGGGAATCTTTCCAGGCATAATCTTCTTTCTCGGAAATTCACAGGTATGGTCTTCTCTCTTGGGAAGAATCTTCCTAGGCACAATCTTCTTCTTCTGTTTCTTCTTTTGTTTCTTCTTTGTTCCCCCTTAGGGGCACTTATTCTCCCTTTTTATGTTTGCTGAATTACCATGGTCCACACCTTTGCCAAGGACAGCCTTGTCTTGGGTTTCTCCCTTCTCCCAGGTGACGTGTAGCGTGATTTGGGTGGAGAGACGAGTGCCATAGTCATACATGTTTACCATGATGTCCATAATTTTTGTTAGCATATGCAGGGGTGTGCACTTTCATACGCATTTCGCGGATAATGAAGCAAAGGTCACTTATCGGACACAATGACCTCGAGAACTAGCAAGCTCACCACACAACTCGCAGAACCATCCTGTCTTCACAAGACAGTTCTCCCACACTTTCAGGCACCAGAAGTGTGAGCCTTATCAGTTCTTTGAAAGCCAGGCCTGCGTTATTTATTTCCTTGCGAGTGTTTGAAGCATTCCATTGAAGGCTTGGAGGGCCTTCTGCTCCTCCTCAGGGAATTTACAGTCCGTCTCTTGCAGTGGGCTTCTCCATCAGCCTGCGCGCACTGCCCTGTGGGCAGCTGGGGGTTCTGGGCCTGAGGTCCATGGAGGCAACACACACAGTCGGGGCTGCTGCCTAACACTTAATGATGAAGTATGCACACACCAATATTGGTGGGGGGAACAGACAGGAACTCTATAATTGAAATGTAATATATTTTCTGCATCAACAACCTTTACTTTTCCATTTACAGTGCTCAATGAATGTAAAATACTCGTTGCTTAGGACCTTTCATACCCTCTTGGTGACAACACAAAAGAGAATCGTGTGCCAATTTACACTCTACCAGAAGAAAGAGGGGCAAATTTGCTCCTATCACTTCAGAGAGAGCATATTTTAATCTAAAGTAGGGTGCAAAACAATTTTTCTGTCTCTTGAAGACTTTGAAATTTATGTATTTCCATTTTTGTCAGAGGCAGATAAACAGAACGACTGGAGCACTTTAAATGAGGCCACTTGGTAACCTCATGCAGCTTCTTCTCTCATGAGCCTCGCAGCTTCTTCAGTACACATGAATGGAACTGCAGATGGTAGCTGTCTCCTCGGCTCCTACTTTTTCCTGATATCTAAGAGATACTGAGCTCCTTGCCACTAATAAAGCGAGACGCATTCTTATTTAGTCAATCCTATCTATTTAGAAAAGTAAACAAATATTAGACAAACTGCCCCCATTAAGCTGTGCCTCTTAACTAGACTGCCTGCACGTTTTCCTCTTGCTTTGCTGTTTCTGTCCTACTTTTGCTCAGTGGGTTATTTCAGATAAGATTATAAACTCTTAGACAAAATGCCTTCATTTCCACAAGACACCTAATACGATGAATCTCTAATCCTAACTACAGTTGGTTTTTATTATTTATAAATAATACAACAGTTTTAAGTTGATACATTCAGTTCAACCAAGGGCAGTTTAGCACTGTCTGTATATAGTATCTCTTTATTTTCACTCATTATTCTTAATCCTTAAACAGGTCTTACAGCATGGGGGACCAAAGGTAAACAAGGAGAAAGAGTGAGTGAGGCAAGAAGCTCACCTGAGCTATCCTAAGTTGACATTTATTATGATCGTTACCCATGATTACAGACAGCTGTTCCATCCAGTTCAGTGCTACCATAATTTCTATTATGGATGTAAAATTCTAACCTGTTAGTATTTAGATCCTGTCTCCTGGGGGAAATACTCTGTATCTCAGAGGTGGCAGTGTCTGGCCCTAAACATGGGTCAGATTCACACTTCCATGTTGTGGTGTACAAGAATTTTATACCTTTTACCTTCCCCCCCGAACTTTAAAAAAAAAAACAAACCCAAAACAAAACAAACAAAAAACAAACAAAAAACCAAAAAAAACCAAAACAACCAACACCATTCCCTCAAGCATTTATTCTTTGTGACTTCTTCAAGACTTCATGTAAGTTCTGTATTCTCATAATTTTCACTTTTATATTAAAATTTTCTCTCCCAACTTTAAAAATGCTACTTAGAAAGTGCGTAAACAAGGAAAACCTTTGTCTAATCATCCTCTAATATGGATGATAGAATATAAAAAATGGGTGAGAAATAGAAAAAAATATTTAATTTGAAACTAAGTAATAAGAAGTAATACTTCTGAGCAGAGTAAAAAGAAAACAGAATCCTTAGGAATATGGCTGCAAGGAGGAATGAATGGATGGCTCTCCATAAGCACATTCCAGTAACCTTGCCATTTTTTGTGTTGCAGACAATTAACATAATATAAAAAGCTTAGTTTTCTTGCTGCACCACCTTATCTCCAAGTGTCAATAGTATCCATATCTAATTCGAGCCAGTCTGTAAAGTTACACATTGGATTCTTTCTAAATTTTAAAATGTCACTTATCATGACACTGGGAGGCTGCTAACAAAGAAACTGTGTAATGGTTCTTTCTGATGCAGCCCTCAGCCTTTGTGAATTGCTGAATCCAGAGGAAGATGAATTCTAGAATCAGGCACTGAAATTCACAGCTCTTAAAAAACCCCTCGGATCAGCCATTCAAAGGGTTGTTTAGATTTCTATACTGTCTGTTTGCTCAGCCTTGCACAATTTGAAGTTCACCCATGCTCCTGTTAGAAAGCTGCAGACATGCTATTGACAATTCCTTTTTTTTAAGCCCCTACCACGACTTCATCAACACACTTTTATGGTATCCCGTGTGATATCATGTTGAACTTAGAGACGTTAAATGACAATAATGAACGACTTTATTTCCTGAATGCATTTTTTCCCTTGTTTAGCACAGTGTACTTGGTATAAGAAGTGCTACTCTTATTAGAGCACCATCAAAATCACATGAAGCATATTCTTTTTTGCAGGATAAAAATTCAAACTCAGTCATTTGTTGCAAAAATCTTATAATTTATTCATTATTATCTCATTGTGATCATTTCTAAACAATTGTGATCTAAAGTATTTCTTTGCATTGTAATTCAGAATATAATGCTAACCTTGAAAACCATTCTAATACATCACATTTAGCACAGTCTTTACAGTTTATTAAGCCCCAGTCTTAAGAGTAACAATCTTTTTTGGCTAACTGTCATTTGAGAGTATTGTTTTTGTGACCCCTATCCCTCAAGTTCCAGCAGGCAATATTTAGGTGTGTATAGCTTGTCTTGAGAATTAAAGCATTATGAAGTTCTAAAAAAAAATCCTCAAGCATAATTAGCAGAGCTACATTTACCCATAATAAAGACAATTTTAATTAAAAGGAAAACAGCACATTTGAAAAAAAGAAGAAATCATTAGAATGCAGTGGATGTCAGACCTGAAAAGGCAAAACAATGATTCAGTGGAATTAATTTTCACTATTTGTAACCACTTACCTTGAAGACAGGATGCCTGTGTTTCAAATGAAGCTAGAATATTATACACAGCTGTCTTTTAAGTTCTTTGTTGTGTCTCCTCAAGCTCTATCATCATAAAGTCTTCTGGGACCTCTTTCAAAACTACCAATGCTAACGAAGTAAGGTAGACTTTTGCTCAGGAAGCAGAGAGCTGGGCTAATGAACCGATACACCAGCTCGTGTCCACGAGTCCTCTATGAGATCAGAAGCAGTGGCTGTGCAGCTTAAACATCGTCTAACCTATTCTCAGATAAAATCCCCATTTTCCTCAAGCCCTTCTCCTTTCCCACCACCATCAACATTTTCTCACCAAAACTCCAATTATAGCACCAGTGATTGCAAAAATACTTTCCTTTGCTTTAAGAAGAAACTCCATAAACAATATAAGCCAATATAAACAATTATTTAAAAAGTGACTTTAAACGGAGACATTAGAATGAATGCCGGATGAGTATTCAGCATGAATGCTGAATATGCAAACGACAAAAATCTATTGGCAAGAAGTTACTAAAACCAAATATTTTTTTAATCTATTGTTTCAGAAAAACTTCTTTCCTGATGAAATGAGAAACAAGAAAACAAAAAAATAATAAAAAAAATCCTAGCTGTAAATACTCTAACTCTGTAGTTACCTGTGTGCAATACATCTGCTAAATCTTCGTTGTGTCCACAAAACTCGTGTCGTTGTGTCCAGTATCTGAAATAATTACAAATGTAACTGGTTTCTTTCTCACTTTATTGCAATGACAAGAGTCCAAAATGCAACTGATACACCTGTAACTGTGATTTGTAAGATATGCTTTCAAATGAGCATAGTCACTACACACTAATTATAAATTCAGTGTATCTATCTATGTCCAAATTAAGTGTAAACAAAACATGCAATAAGTTACAATCGGTGCTCACTAGGTTGCAAACCTGAACCTAGGAGATTTTGAGCATCACTGCAGACAAAGGTAGACAACAAAGGAGAAAAGAGGGTGCTTGATCTATACCTGAATTTGGACCTTCTGCATTTCATACAGAAGCAAATCCAACACATGCAAAATTTTCACAAAAAAAAAAAAGAAAAAAAAAAGGATAAAGCAAATAACCTGCCAATGACTTTTATTCTCATTTCAGATGTTATCATTGTTGCGTGAAAAGGGACAAAATGGTTTTGGCAGAGATAAACCCCCTTGCGTTCTAACACTCCTCACCGAGGTGGGAGGCCAGGTGCGGCTGGGTTTAAATTCTGAGTGATGCCCAATTCAGCACTATCAGTCCAATCGCATTTAATATGTACGAAACTATTACGATTTGGATACACTAATAGTGGGCTGCACCTTCAGTCTCGTCGTGCTCCTGAACTAGCACGGCCACTCTCCAGTCTTTGGTTGCCTTCAGTGAGAAACCAAAACAACCGGCTACTTAAACAGTGCAGTTTATTTTAACAAAGGATATACAGGTTCTTAGGATTGCCGGTGATAAATACACTGTCTGCAAAGCACGTGCAAATAAAGATATCGTTAAATATACAAAATGCGTGACAAAGTTGTAAACGATACAGCCTGGCTATAAATGCAGGAGAGAGGTTCTCTAGAGAGATTTCAAAGTTCCCCGAGGAGACCCTCGGTATAATCGAAGTCTTACCCAAAGGCGTCCCTATGGGGGGGCAGAAAGGCTCAGCCCGTCGGCTGGTCCCACACGTCGGTGACGGAGTTCCTCTCGACTGGTTCGCGATGGTGTCTTCCCTGATATCCCTCCTCTCTCGGGCTATTTTTATACTATTTTTTTATCTTCAAAGTGGAGTTTGAGAGACTTTAGTCGTACATACTTTTATTATGATTGGTGTACTTGAGGAGGAGTGGTCGCACCTTGGAGGCGGGTAGCCTCCGGGATGGAGGTGTGTTTTGGTACATTATGATGAGCAAAGTTTGCACAAAGGACAGCATTTCATCAAAATTTGATGAAATGTTGGCTCAGGGTAGCGAGTAGGCGGCTTTTTGGTTCCATAGTACCATCTTGTTCCCATATCTTCTATGGGCAAGGCAAGGCCACGGAATAACATTTCGTTCCGTCCCTCATGTAGCTTCGCAAGCAACCTTGCACAGGGAACTGCAGATGTTGCATCATGCCAGCTGCGGCTGTTTTCTACCTCAGAAGCCTCTTGATTTTATACTTTTCCTTACTGTGTGAACAATGCTGTACTTTTGTATTCTTAGCCAATTTAGTAATTATTCCACAATCATGGACCAGTATCACACATGTTAATTGTCTTCCTCACTTTCTCCACAGTGCTGCATTTCTTTCCTATTGCCCCAGACTTAATCTTCCTTCATTTTTTACTCGTTATTTTTCTCAAATCCTTAGTTTGTATAATTCATTAAAAAATTAAATTTTATGCTCTCTGTAATAAAAATATTCACAATTTACCTCTTTATTAAAATATCTCATTTTTGTTCACAAATTAATGATGGACCATTCATCTACTTCAACTATACTAATAACAAAACCTCATCCAGTCTGCCAGCCTTTCTTTTATTATTTTTAAACTTGTAGTTATTCGTAAAGGTACATTATTCAGGCAAAATGAAGGTAGGAGCAGGAAAGCTTGAATGCAGGCAGGGAAGAGCTTTGGAAGAATGTTTGGTTAAAATGATCTCATAGAAGACAAGACAAGAAATTAAACCTATCTCAGATTTTTCAGAATACAAGTCTTCAACCCCTTGCACTCAGTTCTGGGAGCTAGTGAACACGGTACTTACAGACCCATATAGACATGGTGATTGGTTGAGAAAAACAAAGATTTCCACACGTTTACGCAGCTTCATTACATGGTTCATCTGCTCATTTTCAGGGAGTGTCTCAATTGAGTGCTTGCATACAACTGAACTGCAAAATATATCAAGCAAGTCAATTTTTACTAAAGAACTCTAAAGAGAATAAGTGTTCAGATATTGGGAATTAACACACTTTTTCACGTGATAAATCTCAGGCTCATGAAAGTCTAGAAGATACCCTAAAAGCCCAGGATCGTAATAGGCCAATAGTTCGATTTTGGTAAGACATAATCACCTAACTTTTTACCAGATATTTATATGTAAAAGAATTTTATCCAGTTGAAACCATCAGCAAAAGATGACAAGCTTTAAAGTAAAAGACAGCAGCTACCTGTTCAAGATTACAGTGTATGAGATTTCAGAAGGGAAATCGAAAAAAAGAAGTAGACAAATGAAAGCAAACAATCAAACTTGCTTATAAACCACACTAATGAGCATAATATAAAAATTACATTGGACAAATTAAATATAGACTAAAAATATGTTATTTTTCAAATGTAAAATTAATCAGGATTTTATGGCTAGAACTTCCAATTTTTAATAAATATTTCAAGTACTCTTACAGCAAGAGGTCATCTTGATTTCAGCTGGGTAATCAAGCATAAATCATCTTTAAGACTTCTTTTGTCCTAATGGCAT
This sequence comes from Larus michahellis, assembly GCF_964199755.1. Taxonomy (NCBI): domain Eukaryota; kingdom Metazoa; phylum Chordata; class Aves; order Charadriiformes; family Laridae; genus Larus; species Larus michahellis. Next base: position 83,452,819 of record NC_133900.1, on the reverse strand, counting down.
GCAAGCATAGTAATATTATTTTCTCATTGAATTTTATACCATTTCTTGAGACGTTGTTCTTCTTTTACTTTTTTTCTTTTTGTTTTCTTATGTTCTATAAGCATTAGTTTGTATTTCCTACAATCAGTTTCTAGTTTGCAGAACGAAAGCCGTTGCCGATAGTAGACTCTTCTACTCATTGCACCGTTTCTGCTTATTACATAGATGAGCAAAATGAAGATAAATTATCCCCATCTCAGGATGGCTTGAGATATAAGTTATCTTCTTTTTATTTGGAACTTAGCTTCTGATCATTTATTGTTAATAGAATTCTGTAAACATTCTAAAAATTATACATGTGTTCAATAAACCTTTACAGGTACTTCAGGAGATGAGGTGAACTGAATTTTATGACTGTGAAACTTTAGGAGATTCCTTGTAGCCTATATTAGGAAACGGTAGCGTAGAAGCCAGGGAGGACAAAGCGGCCTGGCTTGGAGTACTGATAAAGGATGATTTTCAATGGTATTTTTACTAAAAATTTAGTGTATTAAAAGTTCATGGCAAGCAAGATTGCTAAGCATATCAGGATACTGTATATCCTTAATACATTCATGGAGGCTACTTGAAGGGCACTTTGAGCGCATGGACCTGTATACATAATACGGCTTTTTATTGTTGACAGAGTCTAGAGCCCTCTGAGTATTTTTACAGTACATTATTTTTTAGAACCAATAAATTACTCATCTGAACTATCCAAGTATAAACATGATGACTTTTTGTCAGGCTTGACTATGATACTATTACAATGAATTATGGATTTTAGCGGTTATCTGCTTTTGATGTGGTGCAATAAATCATGATCATTTATGATTGGTTCTGAACTCCATATCGGTTTTTCATATAGTCTGTCCTGCATTTGTAAGGTTCCTCAGAGTTATACTTTTAAAGACATCAGACAATTTCAAGACAGCATTAGACCGATTTAAAATTCTTTGAAAAGCATAGACCAGATAAATAAAAAGAAATTTAAACATATTTTCAGACGTCTTTTCTATTCCATACACAGTTATAAAACCCCCCAAAATAAACAGTGAACTCAAAATTCCTATGTTTTTGTTTAAGGACAGGAGACAGTGAGTTTAATTTAAAAAAAAAAAAAAAATAAAATTGGCCTATACACTCCAGTTACATGGAGTAAATTGGAAGCTATTGGCAGACAATTCATCTGACAGCAGCCTCCAAGATTTCAAAAAATCAGAAAGACAAGACATCTGTAGGCCATATGCGAGTGTAGCTATACTCCATATCACAAACATACCCCAGAGGAAAGAGAAGGAAATCTTCCCTTAATCTCACCTTCTTTACGTCCAGTCTGTCATCTTTTCTTATATCCTCTGTATGATCCAGAAATGGCATCACTGGATTAGGAGTTGAGCCAGTCCCCCAGTGGAACTAAGATTTTACTCTAATTCTCTTTTATCCTCATTAATTATTCTCCTGTTCTACTATCTACCGCTGAATTTCTGCTTTTTTTTCTCCCGACCTTTTATATTACTCCTGTTTGGCAAGGTGTATCTTTCTTCGCTTGTATTTCTTCTTCCTCATTTGTCTACCTTCTCCTGTATTATACTGTATTTTGTTACTTATTACTACTGGGACTACGCCTTTCCTTCTCCATAACACTGAAGTTAGATTTAAGGGATTCATCTGGTCACTACAGTTAAGGAAGAAAAAATTTTTTCTAAAATATTATTCTAACAGTTAAGTATTCATAATAGAAAGTGTTAAGTAACTTATTTTTTTTTTAAGAACTAAAAAAAAAGGATTTTTTTTTTGTTTTTTTGCCCTGGATTGAGCAAATTCTTGTATGTATTTAAAGTTATGTAGGACACAGAGGACAAAGGAGTGACTTTTTTCCCGTAGGGAAGCATTTGTGCAGACACAAAAGAAAGATGTTGTCTCCTTGCCTGTCATCTCAAAATTTGCAAGAAAACTCACCGTTTTAGCACCAGGAGCATCCATCTCAGGTGTTTTGATGCCCTTCTTTTCAGAGAGTTCTGGGTGACTCAGTCACCATGACAGTCTTGGTGTTCAACATCGTTGAACTCACTGAATTAAAATGAGGTAGATCAGAAGTTTCTCAGACACAGTTTATCGCTGCTTTACTTCTACTATACATTAGCACAGGCTACCCACGGAACATGCTACCTACAAGTTCCACGAAGCAGAATTCTTTAAGGAAAGGAAAGGAAATGATGGGCCTTTTCTTGGTTTCCTTCATTCCTAACTCAGTGAATAAGCCTTTTTCCCAGTTCCTTAATATGATTGCCCTAATAATCAGAGACGGGTTTTACACTCCAGAGAATGTCTAGGTTGTAGATATGTCTGGATCCTACATCAAAGGGAGAGGAGGGAAACAAAATTCTCCTAAACCTTTCTAATACACATACAGGGTTTTTTGGTTTGAAAATTGTATGTTGGTATCCTTTTGAATTTTTAATCACGCTGTGATTTAAAGTAGCTTTTCATGCCTTTTGTTTCACAGTAACAGAATTACAGATCTGCAGTTTTCACCTCTTTAGTCCTCCTATCCTTCAGTCCTTCACTAACCCTTATGAAAGAAGGGTTTAGTTTATTAAAGAATCTTGGGAAAAATCCTCTTTAAACAAAGCATTACATTGACGTCCACCCCAAGGATCCAACTAGGTCGGAAATAGACGTTAAACAGCAAATGCCTATTCTCTTTAGTTATACATTAACCCTTATTTTTTCATATTTCATCATTACAATAGGAATGGTCCTCTGTGTTGTCTCTTACCTTAAATTCCCTTACCGTTGTAAGCTAGTGACACTGCTTTACCACTGTTCCCCGTGAAACCAAGCAAAGGACCACTCTTTGGAGCAGGGAGAGGAACAGCACTGGTACTGCTATGTACCATTCTGAGCTGGGAGTGAGAGACAGTGCAAGGAGAATAAGCGTTTGCCGAGCTCACACACATTTCAGCCACAATATAGCAACTTAAAACACTATTTTCTACCTGAAGTCTATTTCCTGGCAGGATCAAGCCTACGAAAAGATGTACTAGCACAGTTAAGCACATTCTCCATTCTAACTCGTTCCACTGCTGAAAATTTAGCACAAAACCACCAAGAAAACAAAACATGCTGAAAGGAAAACGCATCCAAGCAGACACCGGTCTCAGCAGAAAACCAGTCAATATGACCATTGCCTCCAGCCTGCAACTGCTGCCCGACTGCACTGTTTGGTGAGCTAAACCCTCCGGCTGCAGGCAATAATCTCTGCTGAGAGATCGCTGGGACTCTGAGCTTCTGCATCCCAGTGAGCCTGGTGTTTGCTCCTTCCCAGCTGGAACATGAGACTCGCCAGAGCCCCAGCTGCTGCATGTCAGGCATAGGGATAGAAGCCAAGTCAAAGACTCCGTGGGAGTGGATGAGTCCACTGTATTTATTGGCAAGCCAGTCAGCCTCTCACCTGGGCAGGCTTGCAGTCCGTTAGTGGTTCACCACCCCTAGGTTCAAGCGTGGGGAACATAATGTTTTGTTCAAAGTGGTGAGAGCCTGAACGGTTGTTGAGCGGTTTGGTTGTGGTTTAGATTATTCTACAATATTTTCTCATACAGAGTCTGCAAAATCTTTTTTTACTAGCTTGAATCCTATGGAATGGAACCAAGCAGGACCATTCTTTAATTGATAGCTCTTCACAGCGTTTCCTTAATATGACTTAGATCTGTCTCTATTTATTTTAACAGTCTCCAGGACTTAACTCTGCATTGTCAAGCAGATATATCAAGTAAATGATTAGAAATGTATGTGATATTTATAAAGCGTAATAAGCACATTTTATTCTCTTCATGGTGCCATCAGATCGCAATTTCTTGTAGTGAACTGACAGGTTTGCAAAGAATTAACGTCACAAAAATCTGAAGCTAGAAAGGTACTTGGACTCCAAGTTTAATTTTAAAAATCCTGTAAAACAGTTTACAGTGCCCCTGCTTCTGCACCCATATACAATAAACACTGCAACAATTTCCCCAAAGTAGCACTCAAACATGTGACTTGCTTTGGCTCATGATTTTATTAGATTAAATATTTAAAGCTGACAATAAGCTACTGTCAATAATTCCTTAGGAAGCTGAGATTTTATATTATGGTTTGTATTACCAGGACCTCTGATTCCCAACCTGAGCCTTCCTGATGTGTATTGCCAAATACACAGCATCTGTACCTCTAACGGCCTCCAACAAATATTACCATCAAAAATTGCTTGCAGCTCACATCTGAGATCCAGTGTGTGTTAAGAAAAGAGCTGAAAGAGATTTTTTAGTATTCTGTTGGCACTTGCAAAATATAACACATCTAAATCATGATATTCCCTTTGGAAGAAAACATGTAGATTATTTCACAGTTTTCAGTGGCTATTGCAGTACCTCAAATTAGAGTTTCGAACTGGAAGAGCTCATGGCCATGGGCATCCTCACTTCACACGGCGCTAAAAGATGTTTACTACCTCCTAAATAAATACAGATAATGAGACTTGTATAATACGTAACTTTTGTACGCTGCTCTGAATTTTGTTCTTGTTTGCTAGCAGGTAGCCTAAGGAATGCGAGTGTGACAAATCTACTTCATCTCCAGCTGCTGGATACTTTTACCAGCTTTTCTTTTTTTTCTATCTGACTGGAAATTAAAAAAAAAAAAAAACAACAAAAAAACAACAAAACCCAGACATCTTAATCCCATATGAGGGCACAGAACACATCATGATGATTACATAGTTGTGGTACACATGGAAACAAATGAAATAACCCATGACTAAATTAATTACTGGGTCAACATATCTTAAGGCCAGTAGGGGCCCTCTATGGCACTGCAGACTCACATTAAGAGTCTGGGCCAAGATTTTAGCTCCTTTATGCGCCTGCAAAACTCGTGAATGTGGGAAAGGTTGTTTTTCCTCCCCTTAAAAAAGAGCCGTTCTTGCTTTTGGAAAAATGTCAAAACCTGAAAGCACACCTAAGCAGAGAAACATAGATGTGAGCCAGAACAGCAGCAGTCTTGCCTTCTAAGGATCTATTAGATGTCAGTTTAAGTCTGTAACGTATGGCCAGTTCTTCAATGGGCCCTGCTGATGTCGGAGATGTGTATACATTCCCAGCAGTGCCTTATGTGGAAGCTTGATTTTTGCAAACGGCTGCCTGAAGATAAGCTCATTTTGTGTGTGGTAAAAAGATTATATCAAACACACCCTGAAAATCACAAGGTGAAAAATATGCAATGTGATATAGGTAATAAAATCTACTATTTTGTGTTGCTTTTATATATATAAAAGGCAAGAGTGATAGTATTTATATAGATATTACATATGCATATGTATGAAAGGTTAATAACTGAACACGCTCTAACAGTAATTTAGAACTGTAGATATAATAAAAAAATGTTATTAAAACTCTATAAGGAGTTCTTCTAAAAGAAGTTTGAAAACTCAAAGACATTGCAGAATGCATTAATCTCAGTTGTCAAAGTAATCATAGCCATGAGTTTCCTGGCAAAGTTTTTCCAGCTCACTAGTCAACACCTGCCACTACACAGACAAACCGCTTCTTGATGCTAAATGCAGCAGTGCTAAAGCTTAGAAAAGATCGACTATGGCCTTTTCAAACCATCAGTGCTTCGAGGTTCTTCCTCAGAGCATACTCATCACCTCTCCTAGCGGCTTCCGTGGGAATCAGTTCAAGTAGAGAGAGTAAAGACCAGGCAACAATTTCAGAATATTTAACATCTCTCAGTACTGAATAGCAATGATATATTATGAACAAGAAGACGTAATCCTTGTCCACGAGTCCTTCAGGACTCACGAAATAGAAAATGATCTCAAATGAGCAGAGAACAACAAGGGGTGCAGGCAGAGGAAGGAATATGAAAGAAGTACTGCGTTAGAAACTTAGAAACTGCTGTTGCAGCTCGCCAGCAGCACAGCAAGTGAAGTTACAGTAATTCTGCTTATTTTCTGCTACCAATACCATGTTCTATCAGAACAGGATTCCACCTCTAAGCTATTCTTCATGAACAGAAAACTTTTCAAAGCTTTTAGTGTTATAGGTAGACCAACGAGGGCCCAAATCCTAGAGATATTGGAGATGTTGAATTCTCAGGGGTCAGGTTATGTGCCAATCTAGGAATTTAGTACCTTCAACACTTTGCGTCCAAGTTCAGGCGTCCAGGCAGAAAAACAGTAATGGCTTCCACATTCATGGCCATTTTCCTTCAGCAAATGCATTTAAAAAAAAAAAACACTCACGGAATAAGTAGGTAAATAAGACACTACATTAACCGTTAGTCATTTACAGGATTATTTTTTTTAACTTGTCTTTCACACCCAGATCAGGAATCCACCGTGCGCTACTAACCGTACATTTTAGCTGACAGCTGTTATATTTAGTAAAACTTGCTTGTGATTCATTATTCATGTTCTCAAACACCCTCAGAGATAAACTCCGATGAAGCTCAAAGCTTCATCTGAATGGCTGCTGAAATGACATACATAGGAGTGTGTTGAACACGTCTAGGTAAATCTGAGGCTATGTCATTAGAACGCTCTTATAAAACTTGTAAGATACTCTATTACTAGTAAGATGCGTGTTATGCAAGACTGTCATCAAATATAATTATCTTCAGAGGAAAAGGTAAAGGCCAAAGTATGACAGAGGAAACAGATTTGCTGGAAAATCTGACTAAAAACCTATTGCCCGTGGAGGACTGGCAAGATGTTCTAGAGTCCAAAGGCATAAGAAGCTGCCTTATCAATCAAAATTACTAAGTGATGGGCAAGGAAACAACCCATATGAAACAAAACAAGCTGTTTATATTCAGTGTTTACAGTGTGAAGTGGTGTGAAAAAGTTAATGTATTTTGCTTGCTTGCTTTGTCTTTTTCAAGACTTTTCTGTCTTTCTGTGAAATGTTTGTCTCTAGCCAGTAACTTCTGTGGGTAGGATCTGTAAGAGCATCATGTGTGTACAGAGTCATGTTTCTGTCAAAGGAAGCCTGTAGAGAAGTATAATTCTGTTCATGTTTACCATGCTTAAAAGGTAGGAATTTAAAATCTCTTTAAAGGACTGCAGAAAATTTTTAACATTCATAGGTTTACAATACATTCAATAATTTCTTCAATGCTCAAAATAATCTCTGCATGTGCTCTTCCAAACATGCATGTCCAACCTTGCTTATACATATAAAGGCGTTATTTTTTGTTACCAT